>NC_090907.1:818905-908686 GCF_040956055.1 Brachionichthys hirsutus | reverse complement strand
GAGAGGAACGCCAGCAGGAAGAGCTTTAGGCCGACGTCCGATCCATCCCAGACGCAGGCCAGCGAACAATGGCGGCATGTCGGGGGGGGGCCCCGAGAGCCGCAGCAGTAGGTCCCGGAGGACGGCACCGGATCAATCGATCCTCTCTACCGGTTCCAGCGATCAATCATTTCTGCCTCTTCCAGAGCCGGACACGATCGATCAGCTCTTAATGCTGAGACGATAATGAGGGACAGTGAAGGTCAGACGAGGTCAGAGGGGACAGACTTTGATGGTTTGGACGTGTCCAGAGGAGAGACGGGGACTATATCGGTAGAAGGACGGAGCTGCCAGGGAACAGGACTAGAGGACGACCCAGGAGAAGAGACATGGACGTAGTGAGGGAGGACGATGCAAAGGACAGGGGAAGTGGAGACGGTCGGGTCGCCGTGGCGACGCCTCACGGGACAAGCCGAAAGTTCCGTAGCAGTTATGCTAACTCAAGCCTGATGAAATGAAGCGTCGCTCCACAATCGCGTGTCCTCTCGTTCCCCTCCGTCCTCCGACGTCCTAGAAAAGACTGGACTGTCTTCATCGTCTTCATCACCCGGGAGACGGCTCACGCCGAAAGCATCAGGGAGATTCTAGCCCCGAGGAGACGGCCCCGAGCGGGGAAAGGACCCAGGCCCAGAAGCACGCTGCCGGTAAACTGGACTGGGATTAACCGAGGAGGAGGAGGAGGAGGAGGAGGAGGAAGGGTCGTTATAACAGAATTACGTGTTCATCTCCTTGCTTTGAATGAATAAAACAAAAAAAGGCTCTCGTCAGGCTGACGGCCGCAGACCAAAGACTAAATAAATTCCCCTAATCTGGACCGGAGTCGGCAGAAAATGCGCATCCAGAAAAACAAGCGGAAGAAACTTTCCCGACTCGCCCCGAACATCTGCTGCCCCGGCGTCATGGAGACGAGAGGGAACGAGAGGGAAGTGGGTTAACCAGCTCCTTAAATCCACCAGACCGCTCGGCAACAACAGACGACAGCTGGGCGGGGGCACAGGAGGAGGAAGAGGAGGGGGGGGGGGGGGGGGCAGGGAGAAGAAGAGGAGCAAAGGAAAGGAAAGGAAGGGTGAGACAAGAGGAAGAGGGGGAGGGAGGAAAGGAGGCAGAAGGGTAACGGGGCCTGAGGAGGTTCTGGGTTCCGGGACCGCCCCGCCCCTAGTGGCTCCGGCGCACCTACCTTGACGTGATGCCCCTCCACGTAGCGCGTGCGTCCCTGAAGAGACGGTACATGACGAAGCCCTGAGGATCGACGCTGTCGATCAGCGGATACGCCGTCTGGACGCCAAAAAGAGAGACAGAACGCCACGAGCCGTTAGCAAAACCGAGCTGCAGCCGCGGCGACGGCCGATGAACTGCACAGCTCTGGTCATCTGCTCACACCTCCCCGGATGTTTGTGCTTTTCTCGCCGTGCATGATCTACAGGTGCGTGTGTGTGCGTGCGCGTGCGTGTGCGTGTGCGTGCGTGCGTGCGTGCGTGCGCGTGTGCGCGTGAGTGCGTGTGCGTGCGTGTGTGCGTGCGTGCGCGTGTGCGTGTTACCGTGCCGGTCTCCGAGGTGAAGATGACGATCTCGTAGAGCGGCGCGAGCTGCTGGAACAGGTAGTCGATGCCCGGACGCTTCTTAAACCTCCAACCCGTCGCCAGCTGGAAACACAGACGATAACGGGCTCGGATCAGCCGATCGATTTGTTCACCTCCCGATCAGCTCGCATTCAATCTCGAGAGCGATCCGGATTCCCGTCTGGATCCGAAACTCGAACCAACGACCACCCGATGGCGACGAGACGGCTTCTGCGACAGGAAGCAACGTTCAGGCGCCCTTCGCGGGTTCGTCCTCGCAGGCGACGGGTGTCGCGTTACGACAGGCTCACCTGCCAGGTGGAGGCAGCAGCTTCTCTATGAACGAATGAATCCCGGCCACGTGGGCGGGGATGATGTGGAGCTCCGACGCTCTAAAGAAAGGTAAGAAAATCTAGAGAGACCGAGTCTAAAAGGGGGCGTGTCTGACCAGATCCTCCCCGTCCTGCACCTGTCCCATAAAACCCGTCGCCTCCGACGCTAGATTACGCTCCTGGAAGCCCCCCCCCAAATGGTCACGCGGCCCCCCCGGGGGCGGAGGAGCGGAGACGCACCGACCACTCCGGGTGCAGCAGGACGTCCGTGAGCTCCAGGACGAGGGTGAAGGGCGGCTGGTAGTACGGATCCTTCAGCGGGTCGGGCAGCAGCCGGGGGCTCGTCGGCTCGATGATCATCTGAGACACACAGAGAGACACACACAGACACACACACACAGAGACACACAGAGACACACACACAGACACACACACAGAGACACACACAGAGACACACACAGAGACACACACAGAGACACACACACACAGACACACACACAGACACACACACAGAGACACACACAGAGACACACACAGAGACACACACACAGACACACACAGAGACACACACAGAGACACACACAGAGACACACGGAGACACACACAGAGACACACACAGAGACACACAGAGACACACACAGAGACACACAGAGACACACGGAGACACACACAGAGACACACACAGAGACACACACACAGACACACACACACACACACAGACACACACAGAGACACACACAGAGACACACACACAGACACACACACACAGAGACACACACAGAGACACACACAGACACACAGAGACACACACAGACACACACAGACACACACAGACACACACACACAGACACACACAGAGACACACACAGAGACACACACAGAGACACACACAGAGACACACACAGAGACACACACAACGGGAAGTCAGAACGTTTCTGGTTCCAGCAACGCCTCCGATTACGACATTAGTGGACAAAAGGCGAGTTTCACGCCGTAAATGAGATCACGGACTATTTAAAAGCGTTTTCGGTGATACTGAAAGTACTGGAAAGTATCCTTTATATTCTCAGGAACAGCGACTCCTGACATTTAGCAGCAGGCCCGCGTGATTCTCCTCACCTGTCTGTAGTCCTTGAAGTATTTGTATGTTCTTTTTAACTGTTGGACAACAGGAGGATCTGAAACGAGCACAAAAAAAACACAAAATAAAAGGTTCAGGCAGTCAGAAAGACGACCCGAGAGAGAGAGAGAGAGAGAGAGAGAGAGAGAGAGAGAGAGAGACCGTCGCTAACAGCCGATAGCATCCGAGCCGCCGGATGAGCGTCCCGACACACGGCGTGGAGAAACAACTCTCTAATCTAATAAAGACTCCGTTTCCCAGGGGGCCGTGGGCTCATCACTGCAGAGATGAGCACACGACAGCACACTCCAGTCCCAGGAGACTCAATTCCCCAGAGTTCATAGCAGCGTGCTGAAGCAGGAAGCCGCCGCCATCTGGCCCTCAGAGATCCGGCGCGGATCGCCAGGAGAAGACGAAGCTCGGAGGACAGGAAGAGGAAACGACCGATTCCACTTCGGCTCCTCGGCCTCTACCTTTGGTGAAACGCTACCGTCTCCTTAGCGTTAGCGCGCTAGCATTCTGAACGGGAGGAGGGCTGCAGACGTGTGTGAAGGAACAGGTGTGTGTGTGGGGGGGGAGGGGCCTTCATCCCCCAAACAAAAGCTTCACAACATCCCTCCTCTTCCTCCTCTTCCTCCTCTTCCTCCTCCCGGGCAATAAACAGCAGTGAGTCGGGAGGAATTTAACTCCCGACTGCCGGAAGCGTTCCGGAAGGCTTCCGAACACGTTTCGGTAACGAAAGCCTCGCTGCGTTCGGCAGGAAAGGGAGGAGCCGTTTAAGTCATGAAATCTACGAGGACCACGTCGCCCTTGCCGTCACATTTCAAGGTTGCTATGGCGCCCGGCGCTCCTGTTTGGCCCCCCATCCCTCCTTCTGTTCACGGATCAATCCGAACCCATAAAATAAGACTTGACCATGAATATACAGACCGGGACACCCACACGAAGGACATGAGACAAAGCTGGACGCTGGTGACGTCACACTCACCTCCGTCAAACTCATCTGGGATCTGTGGAGGCAGAAAAGTGAGAAAAGGATTAAAATCAAAGCCCAAAAACGAAAAGGCGCCGACACAGGAAGGAGAAGAGACGAAACGGGACCTGAAGAGGAGGACGGGAAAGAATGAATAAGGAGCTGAAGAGCAGGAGATGAGGAAGGCAGGCCAGAGCTGTGATGTAGGACTCCACCTAGTGGCCGTGAAGCAGAGATGCAGCCGAAAAGATTCACATACAGCGTTTAAAACCAAACCCTCTGCAGAATTTATCTGGTTCACCATTTTTCTTTAAATATCCTGCTGATAGATAAAAATAAAACATTTAGACACAGACAGACCATAAAAAGACCGGTCGAAGCTCATCCACCTTAAAAAAAAACGCTAAATGTCAGCGTCGCAGCTCCAACCGAAGTCGGACGGAGGAAGACAAAGCTGTGAGACGGCCGGATGAAAAGCGACAGAGTGGTGACAAGCGGCCGCGGGAGGGGAACCAGATGCCGACGTTCGGGGCTCCGAGCGGACGGAGGCGTGAAACGGGCCGTTAAACCCCATCGACACCTCGCCGCGACAGAAGGGCGGCAGCCCGGGAGCGCGGGAGGGGGGCCGGTTCCCACAACAGGAGTCAAACAAAGAGCGCGACAGCCGACGGACAAATGGCGGCCGATAGACGGCAACCGGCGGAGGCCGCGTCCTTTAAAATGGACGTCATTCTCACGGAGGTCGAGTTTAACCCGAGGCTAGAGGAGACGAAATGAAGACGATCGCTTTAAGGGACAGCTTCCCATGTGAGAACAGGGGGCGGGGCCCCGAGCACCTGCCGAACGGTAACCAATGTCTTCTGGGATCATTTATTCCTGTTCCTGTTATTTTCTGTCAAGTCGAGTCGCAGAACTCTCGGGGTCGAGTTCGTCGACCAATCAGAGGCTGCGTTTCCTTCGTGAAACCGCAACAGAAGCCCGTTTAACGCAGATCGCGCCGCCGCTCGCCTCGTCGCGTTCAGACGCCGATACTTAGCGATCCTGTTCCTTTACAACAGGAACAGGAACTGCTCCGTGTGAGGCGAGCGAAACGGCAACACGCATCGAAAAGGAGGCGGCAGAAGCAAGACAACGGCGGCGTGATGCAGCGTGCCGAGAGAAAGCACGGCACCGGCTCGGATCCGCCCAACGTAGCTGCCGAAAGGCCTTCGCCTCGGGCACAGGTGCTAACAGGTGCTAACAGGCGCTAACAGGTGCGTCGGTGACACGTGAAGATATGTGCGACAGTAAAACTCACCTGGTTTCCTTGCTCGTCCACTGAACGGCTGCCTGAAACAGAAAGACAGCAGTTAAACGATCACCTGCGTGAGGACAGCAAACAAGATGGAGACAAATTACAGGTGAGGGGATCAAATCTCCAGTCCGTCCCTCAAACAGTCAAAACGTCTCCATGAAAAGGTCAAAAATCAAACGGAAGAGACATCCTGCTGCTGCTCTCCGTGTCTCTCAGGTTGAGGAGTGTGACGTCGTGAAGCCAGCAGGTGGCGCTGTCCATCCACTCACTAAATTTACCGACTGTTGTCCTGACAAGTATCCTCAACGCCTTCAAGTCATCCGTCCCGAAAGGAAAAGGCAAGCTAAAAGGATTCCACCTGCTCGTCCTCGCAGGAAGACGAAGACAAAAAGACAAAATGGCAGCCGATCCGAACCGATCCGCTTTTCAGCCTCAAACTGTCGGCTCCTCCTAAAACTTTATTTTCTGCTCGACAACGGGGAGAATTAAACCTCTCCGTCGCTTTCAGTCCGAGAGAGCTGGCACTCATCTCGGCAGGACAGCCGCTAGCCCCGCCCAACCCGTGGGCGGGGCATTCAAACAGGAAGCTGAGAGCTACAGCGAAGCTACAAGGAACAGACGTAAAGAAGGTCGAGGACTCCAGGTACCTCGGGTCAACAGAGCAGAGTGATGGAGAGAATGTGGAAAGGAGGTGAAGAACCGTGTGCAGGCAGGCTGGAGCGGGGGGAGGAGCCAGTGTCTCTGAGGAAAAGACAGGAGGCGGAGCTAGAAGGGGCGGAGATGAGGATAAAGGTCGACCCGGGAGAAGACACATGGACGTAGCGAGGGAGGACATGAGAGTGGCCGGTGTTGGGGAGGACGATGCAAAGGACAGGGTGAAGTGGAGGAGGTTGGGTTGCCGTGGCGACCCCCTCACGGTACAAGAAGAAAGTAGTAATAGCGTGAAGGTCACGTCTCCACCAGTGATTATTTGAAACCCCGTTTAGAGAGTCGCCTCCTCCGGCCGATGAGCCGCATGCCGTGATGTCGTCATGGCGTGATGGCGGCATGGCGTCATGTCGTCACGGCGCCCGTCCTCTCCAGATGTTTGGAAGACGGCCGCTATGAAGCCGAGAAACGCCGCCCGAGCACCAACGAGGAGGCGAGCCTCTTTTTCTCCGTGTAACAGCAGGAATCGTCTCCCGGATTCCGCGCTCACCGAATATGTAGACCAGACCGACGGCCCCGCCGAGCCCCATGAGCCCCGCCAGCCGGAGCGCCATCTTCTTAGCGTAGGCCGTGTTCTCCTTCTGCTTCTTGTCCTCCGTTGGTTCTTCTCGTCCCTCGTCCCCCGCCGGAGGAGGCTGGCCCTGGACGGACACGGAACACAAATCAATGATGATTAAGATTATGATAGAGGAATGTCTTCTTGTCCTTTCTCCAGTGGTCTCCAGTGTAAGGGGGGGGGGGGGGGTCCTGCTCTGACCTTCAAACCGAACAACCTTGGGAGTTCACTCCAACAGCTGCTGCAGACGAAATGCAGCCTCGTCTCACACGCACGGAGACACACGTGCGTGTGACAATCTGATAAAACCGCACTCCACGCTGAGGCTATAGCAATCCAGAGCTGATGCTAACTACATGCTAACTGTCACAGCGCGAGCCACAGTAAGACACCGACACCAAAACTAATCGATGAATTAATCGGCGTGTTGACTAAAGAGCCGATCGCGTGGAAATAATGACCGATCGGACTGACGTGTCGCTTTACACGCGTGGAAGAGAGACCGGAATCCAACCGCTTCGAAACGCAGAGCGATTGTAGCTAGCCAGCTAGCTACGCTAATCTCATTCATTCGGCAAACTGCAGGGACACGCCCGGGTACAGGAATGGCTGCCGGTGACGTTTATCGTGACAAATTGCACACAACTTCCAGGAGACTGCGACATTCTCTCATTGTTGGCTTGTCTTATTAATGCTTGGTGTTTACTAGTAAGCTAGCTTTCTTACTCGGGAGTGTCAGAAAAGCGCTTCAGATTTGTATAAAAGGGCAACTTGTGTGGGCGGGGTTACACCGAAACACTCACGCTGCGGTTTATTCTTTCACCCCGCCATCGTAGACGGCCCGTCCGTTACCCAAAACAAGCGCTCACCTGACTCTGCCGCTGTTGCTGGAGTCTCTCCTGGAGGATAGCCTGAGCCAGACCGCCCGTCGCCGCCGGCGGCTTGTCCGTGGAGAGTGTACGGACGACGTCCAAGCCGGACGCGGGAGAGACGCCCGCCGCTCCGGTCTTGAGCCTCAACAGGCCCCGGCTCGCTCTCACACACATGGAGGACACGGACGGAGCCGACATGTTGGATAGTTGCGCAAGCTAGCAAGCGGCTACCGGCGAACGTATGCGAAAAGGACAAAAGCACCCCATTGGTTGGAGCCGCTTTGAGCGGAAGAGAGGAGACCCACTCAGAGCAGCGAATAGACACACGCGCAACAGGAAAGGGGCGGGCAGTAGAAGGTCTAGTCCAATCAAAAGCAAGAGTGAGTCTGACCTTCGATTGCAGCGTAAAAACTGCCGTGACGGTTTCGGGAGGGAACATTATGTATAAAAATCACGTTGTAACTTTAAATATGTAAACAATACACACCTGAACTCTGTCAGCTACATTTACATGACTATTATTGGATATGTTACAAGGAATTTGGAAGAATTAATTATTCATTTATTTTTAATTTTGGTTCATTTTTCAACGAAACAAAGACAAAGTACAAAATGACAGTCATGCAGAGGCTTCTTACGGTGACGAACCGAACTGGGTCGGTTGAAGCAACGCCTTATTTCGAGCCTTTTCTTCTTCTTCTACGCTTTATTGCGACCCGTGGTTCCTCACGCTATTAAAATAATACACCATTCAGCATTTAACAAAGTTAAACTCAAAAAGTGGTCAAATCAGAACGTACATACAGATAATTAGTTTGAATTAAAGCCCTACCTCTGATTGGAAAGGTAACCAATCAGGTTTCATCCTGGAGGGTTTCCACGCCTTTGTAGTTCCTCGGGCTATTTAAAACGTTTTAAAACCCAGCGGAGGAATCATTTCGCTCACCTGTCTCCGCATCACCTGCGTCTGTCACACTCCTCGGGGGGGGGGGGGGTTGATACCCAACACGGACGCGGACGCGGACGCGGACACGGACACGGACGCGGACGCACTGATGAAAGGCGACCGGCCTCTCGTCTACTCGCGGGAGGCGCTGCTCGCCCTCCGGGACCGGGCTTGTGTCGGCGTGCGTCATCCCATCCCGGACGACCTGAGGCGGCGGTACCGGGGGTGCCGAGCCGGGGTTGGAGCGAGGGACGGGCCGCTGTGCGTTCGGGAGAAGCGTCAGCACGCCAGTAAATAAAATGGACGGACCGCCGGCTCTGATTCGGACCTGGGGGGGGTCTGGCTGGGTCGCGTTTACCTCCCACAGCTGATGCGTGACGTGGGTCTAACCGGAGTTTGTCACGGTCAGAGCCGGCAGAGACAAACGGGTGAAAGTCAAATACGCGTGCACGTGCTGCTGCGTTGATTCATTCAGGCTCAGCCCACGCAGGGCCAGAGCCTCCCACTCGTCCGTGGACTGCCCGAGGAGGCCGGACCGGACCGGACCGCTGAACTGGACTACGCGGTGCTACCAGAACCAGATGCTAATTGGAGAGAGACAGAGACTGCACGCTGGCTTTACTCTGCTGCTCTGCGCACAAGCTGGGCCGCGCTCTGGTCACTTTCTCTCCCTCAAGTTGTTCGATTTTATGTCCTGCTTGTATTTTATTAATGTCTTTTGGTGTGTCTGCAGGATTCGCTCAGAATGAGCGTTTATCATTCTGAATCACCCCCGTCTTGTTAAACACTTCAGAACTGGCGTTTTTTGCTTTTTAGCATTTGAGAACTTTTTTTATTGTTTGAAATAGCATCAAAATGTGAATAAATACATGTACAAAATCAGTGAGGTTGCTGATCAAATAGAATCTTTGTTTTTGTTTCAAAACGGCGTACTAAAAAAACAATAATCCTTTAAGTTGGACCCACTGTCGTGGCTGTGGGTCCGGTCCGGTCCCCCAGACGGAACACCTGCGTCCGTCTCCATGCAGGTAAAGACGGAGGTCGAGCTCTACCACCGGAGGAGCCTTTCGGATGAGGCGAAACTCCTTCAACCAAACTTTTAACGTGTCCACGTGATTATTTCTTGCTCTTGATATACCTCGTCCTGCGGGTGACAGGTGTAGTTAGACATGTTGTCCACTAGGGGCAGGGTACGCACAACTGGGAACGCTTCTGAAATGAATGGAATGAAATCTCGATTGTGGAGCGTGCTGCCCCCCCCCCCCCCCCTCCCAACCGATCCATGGAGCCGGTGACCCTCCGGCTCCCGACCGTTAATTAGGATTATAAAGGTCAAGGTTTTCTGAAACCGGAGAATTAAACGTTCTTTCATTTCGGGTGGACGTTTTTCTTTATTTCTGGTTTGACCTGTAAAACGCTTCTCTGAATGTTTTTGGACCGGGTCGGACAGGTTTCTGTTTAAATTGGGTTTATTCTGTGTGTTTGTGGGTTCATGTACTGACTGGACGCGAGATTAGAGAGAGCGTGGGAGAGAGAGGTAGAGAGAGAGAGAGGGAGAGAGAGAGAGAGAGCGCGCAGAGCGCCAGTGTCGTTCCGCGCAGCGACCAGACGGCATCGACCCACCCAGCGACCACCCGGCGGCTTGATTCCAGGTAAAAACACACCTGTCTGCTCCCCGTGCACGCGCGGCTCGTGGATTATTATCAGTGTGTCGCGTCTCGTGCTGTTCGCGTGAAGATGGAGACGCTGACGCAGAGAGATGGAGAGGGAGGAGATCCTGTTCTCTGACATCCACGCACGACCCGCTCCTCCTTCCACGAGCTTTTTAACGCCTGTGGGATTTTAGTATTCACACCTTTGCGTGCGCGTGTTTTTAGTTTGCGCGTGCGTGTTTTCGTTGTTTGCAACGGGGCGTTTTTGCGCTCCCGTTCTTCGCTACGCACATTGGCCCGAACCCCGCACGGCGCGGTTGCGGCTCGTTTGTGGTTCCATTTTATTCTGGGACGTTGGAGACATCTCTGCGGGTTGGAGTTCGAGCTGTGCGGGAAGCCAGCTGGGTCGAGATGTGCGTGTTTTGCGGTATTTTATGTGCGAGGTTTGTTGTAAAATGGAGGCTGGATGGAGGAGGAGGAGGAGGCTGCCATGGCGGCCTCCTCCTCCTCCTCCTCTTCCTCTCACAACCTGCTGGTAGCATCACATGGTTCACGCGCGCACACACGCACACACACACCCTGAAGAGCATCACAACCAAACGCAATATTAAAATCTAAATGACCCAGTTTGGGATGTATAAAATAAATATCTTTTATATTCACATTTTCATTCTCACGTTGCATTTTCCAGTCGACCAAATAAGATTTTATTCTCACGGTATTAATATTTATTCTTTCTTAGAGGCGTTGACTGAAAGCTCAGCAGCTTCTTGTTTATCGGATGAAATGGAAATTACAGGAAAAAAACAAAAACCTCTTGGAGTTTGATCGATCAGGTCGAGTCTCGTCCTGATCGATCTGATCGGTTTGAGTCCAGGCTGACTCGTACGGTCTCGTCGTCACGCTTGTCCTGACGGCGTGAGAGACGAGGAAGCGTTCCCACCTTTAGTGATGTTAGCTTAGCATGTAGCTGCTGCCCACGACTGCATGGGACAACCAGGATCTATCAATGATTTTAACATATTTTACCAATAATGGTTGAAGCATTTTTAAACATACCAGAGTTATGTATCAGATTAAACCCATTTCTGACACAATAAAACATTCTTTTACTCATTTTTTCAGTTCAAGTAAAAGTTTCACAGAAGATGTGGGAATGATGGATGGATGGAGGGATGATGGAGGGAGCAGCTGGATGGATGGATGGAGGGATGATGGAGGGAGCAGCTGGATGGATGGATGGATGATGGAGGGAGCAGCTGGATGGATGGATGGATGGAGGGATGATGGAGGGAGCAGCTGGATGGATGGATGGATGGAGGGATGATGGAGGGAGCAGCTGGATGGATGGAGGGATGATGGAGGGAGCAGCTGGATGGATGGATGGATGATGGAGGGAGCAGCTGGATGGATGGATGGATGGAGGGATGATGGAGGGAGCAGCTGGATGGATGTCATCGTCTTGTCCATTTGCTAAAGTGGAGAGTAGATTTAATCATTTTGCCTGTCGGAGCTAACGATGGACAGTTAGCGTTAGCCTCTTAGTTGCTGCCATCATCAGCGTCGGGCAAAGGGTCAGTCCGGTGGTCTTCTTGTTCTAACACCCTCGGGAAGTTCCGTAGAACCAGAACCGGATCTCTGCTCAGAGATGATGTCCTGCCTCCCTCTCAGGCCCGGCTGCAGCGTCCTCATCATGACCAAAGAGGAGAATCTGGGGTTGCAGGAGAAGGGGAGGCACGACCGGGAGGAGCAGGAGGAGGGGACGGTCCAGAGAGAGGAGGAGGAAGAGGACCACAAGGAGAAAGACGAAGAGGAAGAAGAGGATGAAGATGGGGAGGAATATGAGCTAGAAGATGAGAGGGAGGGGGAGGAGAGGTTTGAGGTAGATGATGAAGAAGAAGATGAGCAGGAGGAGGAGAGGGAGGAGCGGGAGGAAGAGGAGGAGCCAATGGCAGATCGGGAGCACCACGCCGAGCCGGAACCAGAACCACAGCCCGTGTCTGAGTACCAGAGTCCGGTTCACGAGCCACGGAGAAGGGCCATGGTGCACCCGTCCGCCCAGGCCCCCCTACCCACAGACTACAGTACGTCATTCCACCTTCAGTCATACCACCTTAAATACACGCTGCTTCAGTCATACCACCTTAAATACACGCTGCTTTAGTCATACCACCTTAAATACACCTGCTTTAGTCATACCACCTTAAATACACGCTGCTTTAGTCATACATACCACCTTAAATACACGCTGCTTCAGTCATACCACCTTAAATACACAATGCTACAGTCATACCACCTTAAATACGCACCGCTTCAGTCATACCACCTTAAATACACGCTGCTTCAGTCGTACCACCTTAAACACACTTCCCTGTCTTCTACCCCCCTGTCCCATTTTGAGTTGACCTCTGACCTTTTCCCGCCTCCGCCCATCTCCAGCCTTCACCTTCTTCGACCCCAATGACCCGGCCTGCCTGGAGATCCTCGTGGATCCTCGGACCAGCATCCCGGAGCTGTTCGCCATCGTGCGCCAGTGGGTCCCTCAGGTGCAGCACAAGATCGACATCATCGGTAACGAGGTGAGACGCTAGCTAACGGGCAGCGCTAGCTAACGACTCGGCAGGAAGCCGGTCCCAGATTCTTTCTGTCCGTTGGTCCGTCTCGGTTCTGAGCAGTCCGACACATTTCTGTCCTTCATTAGCGTCTCTCTTCTTTCTCAGATTCTGAAGCGCGGTTGCCACGTCAACGACCGTGACGGTTTGACCGACATGACGCTGCTCCACTACAGCTGTAAGGCGGGAGCGCACGGAGTCGGTAAGATCGTGATGGATCTGATCGATCGGTCGGTAGATTCCGGAGTACGCTCGTCTCAGTTGGGCGGCCGCGTCTCTGCAGGCGACCCGGCGGCGGCGCTGCGCCTCAGCGCTCAGCTGATCTCTCTGGGCGCCGACGCCGGTCTGAGGAGCCGCTGGACCAACATGAATGCTCTGCACTACGCCGCCTATTTCGACGTCCCGGAACTGATCCGAGTGCTGCTGAAGGCCTCCAAGCCCAGAGGTAGGAACCCAACAATCGCAGCGTGGCCCGCACGCCGACTTCAGGCTCCTCCTCTTCCTCTTCTTCCTCTGCCGGTCTCTGCAGTGCTGAACTCCACCTGCAGTGACTTCCACTACGGCACGGCGCTGCACATCGCCGCCTCCAACCTCTGTCTGGGTGCGGTCAAATGTCTCCTGGAGCACGGAGCCAACCCCTCCGTCCGGGTGAGAGCCGCCTCCTCCTTTTATTATTGCAGTAATACCTTCATACGAGTATACGGGTACAGGTATATGGGTACAGGTATATGGGTACAGATATACGGCTACAGGTGTACAGGTACAGGTATACGGGTACAGGTATACGGGTACAGGTATACGGGTACAGGTATACAGGTACAGGTATACAGGTATACAGGTATACACGTACAGGTATACGGGTACAGGTATACTGGAATACAGGTACAGGTATACAGGTACAGGTATACGGGTAGAGGTATACAGGTACACATACATGGGTACAGGTATACAGGTACAGGTATACAGGTAGAGGTATACGGTTACAGGTATACAGATACAGGTATATGGGTACAGGTACAGGTATACAGGTATACACGTACAGGTATACGGGTACAGGTATACAAGGATACAGGTACAGGTATACAGGTACAGGTATACGGGTACAGATATATGGGTACAGATATACGGGTATAGGTATACAGGTACAGGTATACGGGTACAGGTACAGGTGTACAGGTACAGGTGTACAGGTACACAGGTACAGGTATACGGGTACAGGTATACAGGTACTCTCCGAGTTTCAACCGAGACTCGGAACCTCATCCTCCCGGGGACTCTCGGTAATCGCCCGCTGTCTTCTTCTCCGTGTCTCTGCAGAACGATCAGGGCCTGGTTCCTGCTGACGTGGTTCCCGACCCCATGGATATGAGTCTGGACAAGGCCGAGGCGGCCATGTTGGCTAAAGAGCTGAAGCAGCTTCTGCTGGACGCCGTCCCTCTGAGCTGCAACCTTCCCCGCGCGACTCTGCCCAACTACGACAACATCCCGGGGAATCTGATGCTGTCCTCGCTGGGGATGAGGCTGGGAGACCGGGTCCTGCTGGACGACATGAAGGTCAGCTGGTTCTCCAGGCAGCTGGTGTTCAATCGAGTCAGCCACAAAACTGAACTGTGTCTCCTCACCGTGTAGATCCAGAGAGACCAGAGCAGAGAGGACCGGCCGCCGGCAAACGCCAAACAGGTTGGTGGGCTCTGGCGCCGGCTGACGGAGACTGAAGAACTGACGTGCACTTCCTGTCACGTGACTACTTAAGCCCTGCTCCGCTTCCGTGCGTCTGTCGGGGTTTGACCGAGAGTTTCGGTTTCAGAGCGGCACGCTGAGGTTTTGCGGGACCACAGAGTTCGCCAGCGGGCAGTGGGTCGGCGTGGAGCTCGACGAGCCCGAGGGGAAAAACGACGGCAGCGTCGGAGGCATCCGCTACTTCATCTGCCCTCCTAAACTAGGTAACCGCTGCCTCTGTTGGTGATGGTTCGTCACTGAGAACTTGGACTGGTTTTACTGGCTACTTTGATGACCAGTGGCTTTCGTAAGATGGCGGTAGAATCCGAGGCTCATCAGATTGAAACAAACACGCTGGCTTCTCTGCCCGGCAGGGATTTTTGCGCCGGTGTCAAAGATTTCCAAAGCAGCGGATCTGACGTCCTCATCCGTCACCTCCACCCCCCGAACGCCACGCATAGACCTGGCATCGCGCCTGGCCGGAAAGACCAGGAAGGAGAAAGAGAAGAAGGAGAGGGAGAAAGGTTTGATTATGTCTAAGGCTTCTCTGAACCCAGATGCGGGGACTGACCCGTGTTCGTGGCGGTTCCGGTCGTCCGCGTCTCTCAGAGAGTTTTGTGCTGTGATTTCTCAGCCCAGAAGAAGAAGTCTTCAGTCGCCAGTCTGGATCCAGAGGCACTGAATGTGGAAGTTGGAGATCAGGTCCTGGTGGCCGGACAGAAAAACGGCATCGTGCGCTTCTACGGCAAGACCGACTTCGCTCCAGGTCTGTCTTACGTGGCTTTATATTAGCATGCTAACATGCTAGCTGAGTATGTATCAGTTATCAGTTTTGCGTAACTTTTGTGCTAACGAGAGTTTACATACTTGTACTCTTGTTGGAGAAGAAAACAAAGAAGGGACCGAAACCACCAAGGCAATCAGACTCCCTGGAGGTATTAGCATTTCCTTTTACGAATGCTAATGCTCCCTGGCAGTCATGAAACCTGACTAACGAATCCCCTGGAGTCATTAGCGTCCATACGGTGAAGGGTTGTTGCGCCCGCCCCCCCTTCCCTTCCTCTCTTTCTATTGGTCGCATTCTGTTTGGCCTTTTGCCCAGCAGTGACGATCACCCAATCGTTGCGCCGCTAACCTGTGTGCAGGTTACTGGTTTGGTGTCGAGTTGGATCAGCCGACAGGAAAACACGACGGCTCTGTGTTTGGAGTACGCTACTTCAGCTGCCTGCCCAAATATGGAGTGTTTGCTCCGCCCTCCCGCGTTCAGAGGTAAGAGCGCGTTCAAGGTGCATCAAAAACTGGGATTTTTCTGTGTTATTAACAAGGGATTGATTTAGTTTCTTGTTGTATCTCCGTTTTGATGACTGTTGTCGTTGTTGCGTCAGAATTGGAGGCCCTAAAGACGGCTCACAGAACGACAAATCCATGGTGAAGAAAGTCCACCAAGTCTCCAGTAAGTCCCCAAGTCTGGTATCGGTTCGGAACAGAACCGCATCCAGCCCGTCCTAAACAGACGCTTCTTTTGTGTTCAGTGTCACAACCCAAGCGGAACTTCAACACGATGCGTTCTCCTAAAGACCTGACCTCTGAGAGCTCCATATCCAGGTGAGAACAGAGACCCAGGCTACGTTCACCTCACAGTACATGAAGACATTTATATACGACAGGTGTGTTTAGGTGAGGCCTTGTAGAGGAGGAGTCAATCATTCCCGTAACTCCAGTCTGACTTGAATGCAGCATTTTCCATGTTGTATTTTTTGTTTTACTTGAACCCCAACTCCTCTTGCTCTCCTTCAGGCTGCTGTTCTGCTGTTGGTTCCCGTGGATGCTGCGTGCCGAGATGCAGTCCTAACCTCCTTCCTCCTCCAGACCGATCTCTCCGTTCTCCGCTCTCCCCTCGTCACTGTTTACTTCTCGCTTCCCTCTCTCCTCAGACGTTCGCTGTCGTGAGTCTTGTTGTGAAAGCCCGTCCCTCTTCTTTCTTACTCTCGGCTCAAAAGCTTCTAATTTAGTCGTTCTATAGCAACATCTATAGTGCCTTGTATGCG
The DNA here is from genome assembly GCF_040956055.1 of Brachionichthys hirsutus. NCBI lineage: Eukaryota > Metazoa > Chordata > Actinopteri > Lophiiformes > Brachionichthyidae > Brachionichthys > Brachionichthys hirsutus. The sequence continues at coordinate 892,256 of NC_090907.1, read as the reverse complement.
ATCAAAATGTCCCGATCAACTCCCCTGGAATGCCGTTATTTGGATGGATGAGTCCCCACTGTAGCGTCCCGGCTTGTGTTCCTCCGAGTTGCGTCTTCATTTGGGGCAGTAGCAGAAGCCTGATATTAATTTGTGATTCTACAAGTGTCGCAAAAACGAGGAAATAATGTTCACAAAGCTTCATCGAATCCTGCAATGAGAAGTACCAGAACGACGATGATGGAAGAATTGTGGTCATGCAGCTGGGTTGCCATGACAACTGTGAGGCAACGTCTAAGTACCGGCAAAGCTCGAAACTCCTTCCCGTACCTGTGACCACATCTATGTAGACATTCATATTGTGTTCATAAAGCTTGACGACCACCTGCACCTCATTTAGAGGTTCTTACCTGACAGGCTCCGCCCACCCACCAGGGTTTATGGAGATTTTAAAGCAATGCTAAATTTTCGATCCCAACAAGTAGCAAACGCAGCATGATGTAGGACTGTAGTTATAACTAATTTATCACTGCGGCAAATTTCAGCATCACAGTCCCCTAAAAGTTATTATGGGATGTTTCTACACCTTAAACCTGCGTTTAGAGTTTAGATGAAATTGAAATGATGCATTCCTTTGAAATATTAAAATGAACTCGATGTCAGAGACATTTCTTTCAGATACCGATGTGACATTTAGACAATATGCAGACGATTCACCGCTTTACCTTCCTGCACTGATGCTATTAGCTACTTTCCATCCCACCCAAACGTGGACGATAACTTAAGTGTCTCATCATGTTGTATTTAATAATTTCACACACAGGAAAGGTTTCACTTCAAATAAACTTCTTTGGTACGTCAGTCTGTTGGCTCCTCCCCCCTGGTGAATATAGACGCCAGTGGATCGCAGTGATGGTGAGGTTCGTCTTCGTACAGTTAACATACAGTACAGTCAATATATCTCAATGGAGGCTTGAACATCGTGCTTGTCTGGCTTTGTAAATGTGGAGCTCTCTTATTGATAATGAATCGATGATCTCACAACCAACAAAACTTAGCATAAGTTTTCCTTCTTTGTTTGCTCCACACCAGATCTCTGTGCTATAAAACCGACTGCAGACACTTTGCAGCCATGTCAAAACTTAGCTGACTTGTTAATCATTCTTCTCAATAATCAATAATCGGTGTCTGTGTGTGAGTAAATACTGAACTCACCCCGGTAGAAACGAACAGCACTGCTTGTTAAGAATATAGCCTATATTTTGATAACTTCACTAAGTGTACTTTTTGTTCTCTGGTTCTAGTGTGTGCGTTACGTTGTGCTGGGTTTCAGTCCGTGTGTGTGAGTCGCTCCTGGTTTTTAAGGCGCGTGGGGGCTGATGTTAAAGGGGGGAGGAAGAGCGTCGGCGTCCTCATCCTCACAGATACACACTGCATGCTCTCTCTCTCTCTGGAACCGTCAGTATTTTCTCAATGTGTGTATCTATATCATCCGCATGGAAGTGCGTCTAATGAAAACAACTCTGAATATAATAAAGAATTTGATGTCTTTCTAGCTCTGCCTGGTTCTTTGACTCGCGGGAAACGGAGGACGGTCTCGTTGTCTTATTTCATGATAAAACAAAATTAAAACACTCAATCTTATCAGTAATATTTGTGTTTAATAAAAGTTAGAAATTCAAAATAACTTAAGACGAGAGCTAGAGAAACTTTTCACAGTTAAGGGCCGAGATGCTTGTTCACCCTGATGACCTTTGACCTCTGCAGGTGGAGCTTCTCTCCAGCTCAGAGGAAGGAGGCGAAGAGGTTCCTGCCTCCTCCGGCGCTGCGGGCCGGAGAGGCCGGATTGACCTTTGACCCGTGGCTCTGGCGCTTCCTCCTGGCTCTGCGGTTCTTAAACCAGACCTGGACAGAGAGAGGGAGAGAGAGAGGTTAGCCTGGTGTTCATGGGCCGATCAAACGTCGGTCATCTGTCAGGAACAGCGGAAAGTTTCAGCTCAGTGATAAAAAAAAAGATTTTCATTTCCTCCAGTTTCACGTGGAAATCTTGTTTTCTCATATTTCGCATTTCTTTTAAATTCAAACAATCTGCAAACGACAAATTGTTGAAAATGTAAAAAAGGAGAACATTTTCCGCAGCTTTTGAGTGATAACTATTAAATCACGGAAGTCTCCTGATCCGTTCAGATTTTGCGTAATTATTCTCACTGTTAAAGAGCTGTCTTGTTACTCGTTTCTGTTTGTCGGTCAGAAGGATTACGCAACAACTACAGGACGGATTTCCCAAGAAGGATGGCGCCTGAGCCGGAAATGGATCCGCGCCTCTTGACGTGGCCGGTTCCGTCCCGAGAATAATCCTCCCAACGTTTTAGACAAAACAAAACACGGACACCGATTTAAAAAACACATTCTCGGCGGGTGTAAACACAAATCTTCCCTTTGGCAGGCGTGCGCGTCATGCGTAATATTCAACCTGGAACGCTTTTACGCATCCTGGGGAGGTTCAACGCGTTTAGCCCACGAGGTCTACAATTAACCCCATCGCGTCGGAGTTACCCTGACGGTCTCCTCGCTCAGCCCGGTGCTCGTCGCCGCGGCCGCGCGCGCCTCCGCCGTCGGGTAGTCGGTGAGCGCGAACAGCGCCTCGAGCTTCCCGGTCTGATTCTCCGTGAAGACCGTCCGCGTCCGCTTCCTCTGCCGCGGCTGCGCCTGCGCCTGCGCCTGCGCCGACGGCCCAGCCTGATGGTAACCATGGTAACCTGGAAATGGAAGAAAGTCGATCAAGTTAAAACAAATATCGGGAACGATTTCGCGTAAACGTTATCCGGTGCGCTGAAGTACCCGCGGAGTCCTGGCTGCTGATTTGCGCATATAACGCTCCAGGGTTTGCGTAAACGTTGAGGTGTGCGTGATGGAATCCTGCGCCGTACGGGTAAAACGCCTCCACAAAGCCCATTCGTTGGTTCTGGCGGAGACTTGGCGTCAGAACCGGAAGCGGCGCTGGAAGCCCGAAGCTGACGGGGACCAGCATGGGTCTCCCGTGGGGCCCCTGGAGATACTGGCCCCGTGGAAACCCCTCCGGCGGCTTGAGTCCGAGCTGCGGGGACTCGGATCTCCCGTGGGGCCCCTGGAGACACTGGCCCGGCTTGAGTCCGAGCTGCGGGGACAGGATGCTGGGGACCGTGGCCCCGGATCTCCCGTGGGGCCCCTGGAGACACTGGCCCGGCTTGAGTCCGAGCTGCGGGGACAGGATGCTGGGGACCGTGGCCCCGGATCTCCCGTGGGGCCCCTGGAGACACTGGCCCGGCTTGAGTCCGAGCTGCGGGGACAGGATGCTGGGGACCGTGGGCCCGGATCTCCCGTGGGGCCCCTGGAGACACTGGCCCGGCTTGAGTCCGAGCTGCGGGGACAGGATGCTGGGGACCGTGGCCCCGGATCTCCCGTGGGGCCCCTGGAGACACTGGCCCGGCTTGAGTCCGAGCTGCGGGGACAGGATGCGGCCGATGCTGAAGTCCGAAGTTCTGCCTTCTCCCATGGCTCGGATGGAACCCCCGCAGAGAGCTGCTGCCGAGGCCTCTGCGCGCCGGACGGCCTCTGGGGTCCAGCTTTAAGGAACCGCCATCAAACACCCGTTAATGCGTAATGAGCGCGTTAATGCGTTAATCCGACGTGGATTCGGCGTTTGATTGTCTGACTGCAGACACGTTAAAGAAATCTAGACGTTTGATTTGACCTCTGGAGCTCTTTGATGTGCCGACGTGCGTGAACCGCCTCGTCTGTTTAAATGTTAATTCTCGCATTTCTTCAAACAGGCGATTTAAATAATGCTTTTATTTTGATGGGTTTACGCATTTAATGTGCTGACTCAGCCTTTGAGGGACGGCGCTCAGTCATGCGACGCTTTGCAGGAAGTGTTTTTATACTTCTTTATACTTTGAGCGTGATTGATCAGGCATATGTTGTTTCCCTGCTGCAGTTCGCGTGGCGGCCGGTAGATGTCGCCATCGGTGTTTGATCAGAAACCTGCTCTTAATGAATCTGGGGCTGATTATTAATGATGGAAGGTGTCGGGTCATTTACTTCAGTACAAGAACCACAAATATTCCAGTACAAGTAAAACTGTGTGAATTTATCAACCACAAGTACTTAAAGTACTCCATGTTGTCATGATGCAGTAATGTGTTTCTTATATCTAACATTCATGAGGTATTTTACTGCTATCAGTAAATATTAATTTACTTCATGACACATCTACCTCATTACTTTATGCATGTTATTTCATCTTTTATTTTTTTAAAACACAAATGTATTTTCCACAAATATCTGTTCAGAGTATTTAATTTAATTTTCTTTCATTTTCGGTGTTTGATGTTTCATTGGAATCTATAAAACAACTAAAGCAACTCAGGCAAATTTAAAAGAATAAAACAGATGATGTTTTCCTGTTGGATGTTTTTGGAGTAGAAGTATGAAACAGAAAGAATGGAAACTCATGTGAAGTACAAATGGATTGGAGTATCACACTAATCCCGGGTATTGTTACGCTCGCCTCAATCGATCAGATCGATCAGAATAAACGTTTAGATCAGGCTATTCTCACGTCATTCTTCTTCAAACATTCTGGCAGCAGAGACAAACCCAGACGTGATCGATAAACAGCAGCAGGTATTTATTACGGTATTAATATTTAGTGAGAATAAATAGAGTTTAAACACCCCATGGGATGTAAACGAACGTTTACCCGTTTCATTTCAGCTTCACTAAGAACGTACGTTTACGTTAAATGAAGGAAACACAAACAAACCTGACTCTATTTGTTTGGATATATTTTATATCATGAGAGTTTTAAGACACAAAAATGTTTTCAATTTGAAAACCAACAATCATAAATGTGATCCAAGTATCTGTCTATGTCTGGACTTGACTGCTGAGGGGAAGATCAATAGACACCTGATAGCAGATCAATAGGTGTCCTTTCTTTGAAGAGCCTGTGATCTGATTGATCATTAACAAAGCCGGAGGCTGGAGATCAATGAGCAGAAGAACAACAGATGGACATTTAAATAAGAAGTCTCCGATCAATGACGTCACAGCAACTCGGCTTTATTTGATCCATATCAATCCGTTTCTGTTAAGTGAAGTCAGCTGATTAAAGGACGACAAAGGTGTTCATTCCGTTTATTACAGTTTCCCACGAAGGTTCAAAGGAATTCAAAATTATACTTAAATTCATTCATTCATTCATTTTCAACCGCTTTTTCCGGGACCCGGGTCCGGGTCCGGGTCTAGGTCCAGGTCCGGGTCCATGTCCGGATCCGGGTCTAGGTCCAGGTCCGGGTCCCGGGTGTCGCTGCATATACGGGCAAGAGGCGGGCTGCACCCTGGATAAGCCGCCGGTTCATCGCACGGCCTCAAGGAATATTATTAATCAATAAATATTGAAGAAAGGATTCTCAAAATGGATTCTTCTTCCATTCAGGATTTAAATTGTTTTTTTCTAACAGTTGTGTCTTTCTTTGATTTTCATATTTATTAATTGAATTCTTCTTTTTTTGTTTCATTTTATCCGCCGTTTCTTGTTTTATTTGCATGTTTACAACATTTTTGTGTTTTCATGTGGAGAAGAAGTGAAAGAAAACTTTGCAGGCTCGTTTTGTGCCCCAGTAAAGTAAAGAGAACTAAAGCTCGACTCTGGTGGGACTCGAACCCACAGCCTTTGAATCACTTCACCCGAGTTCAACTAGAAGTCCAATGCGCTATCCGTTGCGCCACAGAGCCGCCTGCTGAACAGCCGGGGGCGTGTTTAGGTTTAACGGATATCTGACGTCACAACGACACGAAGATGACGTCACGCGAGTTACACTGCAAAACTGAACATTTTCAGCTGATCTAAACGTGAAAACAAAGTGACTTTCCCGCCTAAAAAAAAAGATTTAGAAACTATTTGTATTGCTTGACTTGACCTGTGCTATTCTATTCTACTCTATTCTATTCTACTCTATTCTACTCTATTCTATTCTACTCTATTCTATTCTATTCTATTCTACTCTATTCTATTCTATTCTACTCTATTCTATTCTATTCTATTCTATTCTATTCTATTCTATTCTACTCTATTCTATTCTACTCTATTCTATTCTACTCTATTCTACTCTATTCTATTCTACTCTATTCTATTCTATTCTATTCTACTCTATTCTATTCTATTCTACTCTATTCTATTCTACTCTATTCTATTCTATTCTATTCTACTCTATTCTATTCTATTCTACTCTATTCTATTCTATTCTATTCTATTCTATTCTATTCTAAACTTCCGGGAAGAGAAAGGATGGAGAGGTTGAAGTAAAAGACACAAAAAGAGAGGGAGGAGGAGGAGGAGCGAGGGAGGAGTAAAAGGTCTCCTTCCTGGTCAGGTGAATGAAGCCTGCGGAGGTTGACTCCTCCCCCTCTGCAGGTGAGCGGGTTCATTCTGCTGCGGTCTCGGTTCCGTCTCGGGGTTAACGGCCCCATCCTGGATCATACCCGACTGATGATGAAGGCGAGCGGCGGCGTCTGGCCAGCAGGGGGCGCTGCAGGCAGCAGACAGACCGTCTGTATGCGCTCAGGTGTTACGTAACCCCCCCCCCCTCCAGCAGTCTTCCTCAGTATGAGTCTTCATCACGTCTTTGCAGCTGTCTGCAGCAGCGATGCCTCACGCACGCGCGCGCGCACACACACACACGGCAGCAGGACTCAATCCGCGCACTGAGCCCCCCCCCCTGCTGGGCTCTTCATCACCTGAGGCGGTACAGAAGTCTTCAGGCTCCGCCCGTCTCCGCTGCTTCTGATGAATCAAGCGCTCCCGGCGGGGCGACGTGAATAACAAACCCCGTTCAGGAGGCGGGGCTTCACCAGAACGTCTCGGTGGCCCGCGCGTCTCAGCTCGCAGCCCATTGGTTAACGGGGTTCGGTGCCCAGAGCACCGATACTAATGAAACGGATTTAATGACGTCACATTAAATAGATCTGTGGTGGAATCTGCGAGTCGATTAAATTAACTGGAACGCTTTAATTTAAAAATGAGACTCGAGGAAGGAAAACACGTGACCCATGACACGCAACTCTGGCGGGACTCGATCCCACAACCGTCGAAGTCCGATGCGCTACCCACTACGCCACAGAGGATTACCAGGATTAGCAGGATACCCATTAGCATTAGCATGAGCAGCAGAGTGATGGATGACGATCGATAATCCATATCAGAATGTGGATCTGGACCGAGACTGACTCGAGTCCAGCCGATCCATTTACAGCTATTTACAGGTAAATAAAGGTGGTCACGTGACGTCCTCCGCCCAACCCCAGGCGGAGTTTTATGCGTTTATGGCTTGATGACCTGCGTTAACCATGCAGGCCGCGTCCCATTCCAAACCGAGCTTCCTCTCCAGCGTCCTGAAATCACACCTGTGCAGGTGAGGACAGGATAAGACGTCATTAGGCTCGGAGAAACAGGTTTTGTGAGACACAAGCTATTTATAGACTTCATAACGAGCAAAAAGTGGAACCAGGGGGAGGTGGCTTAAAACGGGATGCAGGTATAGGTGCGCTGGAGCTTGACGAGCAGCTGCAGGTGCGTGCTCGTGTTCGGAGGGGGCGTGGCTCGCGCTGCAGGTAAGGTTCGTGTTACGTGCTGCTGCTCAGTCGCTGCTTTCCCTGCTGCGGGCTGGAGGGGATTCACCTGCGCAGGTAAATTAAAGTCAGCGGCGCTCACCGGAAGCACCGGAAGCAGCAGCGGAGGTTGTTCTGTACGGAGAACGGCTCGGCTTCTCGCTGACGTGACGTCATCGTCCGGCCGGTGAGTCGTCATCATTCACTCTGTGGGGGGATGTTTGCATCCTCAGGAAAACGGAAAACGAGTTTCAGGTGTCACGTGAGCAGAACGCGTTTAACAGACAGGTAGTTCTCAGGTAACACGGAAGCTCGTTTAATTACAAACCGGAAGTTAAGATTTAGGCGAGTTTAGCCTGAACAGCTCAGTAACCGGTGAGCGCTCTCTCTCTCTCTCTCTCTCTCTCTCTCTCTCTCTCTCTGTCTCTGTCTCTGTCTGTCCCTCTCACTCTTTCTCTCTCTCTCTGTGTCTCTCTCTCTCTCGCTCTCTGTCTCTCTGTCTCTCTCTCTCTGTGTCTCTCTCTCTGTGTCTCTCTCTGTCTCTCTCTCTCTCTCTCTGTCTCTGTCTGTCTCTCTCTTGCTCTGTCTCTGTCTCTGTCTCTCCTCCCTGTCTCTGTCTCTCTCTCTCTGTCTCTGTGTCTCTCTGTGTCTCTGTCTCTCTCGTTCAACCTCCCCGCGCGTTATCAGTTCTGAAAGGTGATTTCATATGTCCCTCTGTTTCCATGGTTACAGGTAGTGGAAGGGACAGTCATTTTTCGTCTTTCTGTTTTGATTGTTGTTTTTTCTGAATAATGAAAGACAGGAGGCGGAGCTAGAAGTGCAGGAGATGAAGATGCTGAGGTGCTCCTTGGGACTGACCAGGTTGGAAATGAGACGATAAGAGGGACAGTGAAGGTCAGACAAGGTCAGAGAGGAGAGACTTTGATGGTTTGGACATGTCCAGAGGAGAGACGGGGACTATATCGGTAGAAGGACGCTGAGGACGGAGCTGCCAGGGGACAGGACTAGAGGACGACCCAGGAGAAGAGACATGAACGTAGTGAGGGAGGACATGAGAGTGGCTGGTGTTGGGGAGGACGATGCAAAGGACAGGGTGAAGTGGAGACGGTTGGGTTGCCGTGGCGACGCCTCGCGGGACAAGCAGGAAGTCATATTATTTATCTTCATGATCATTCTGTTTATTACTTTTGTCTCTGTGTCCGTGACATAAACCACCTGAAGGGGTTCTGCATGAAGGGGCGGAGTCAGGAATCGTCATGGCGTGTTCCCACAACGCCCCCCCCCCCCCCCCCCCCCCCCGGCCTGCAGCTTTCACACTGTAACTGTGTCACATATCAAATAACGGACTACACCTGAGCTGCGTGGGCGTCGACCGTCACCTGAGAGGCACACGTATTGGTTCCTAAATAAAGCCACAATGTCAATCGCCGAAAGCGAGACGTGAGCGATGCGTAACCATGGTGATGTCTCGGTGGTCGTTGTCACTGATGCGGTCCAGGAAGACGAGCTACAGGAAGGAGGAGAAAGTTCAAACACAGTTTCAGCAAAAGTGTTTCTTCCATTTCTACTGATTTCGTTAACAGATCGTTAATATTTTATTTCACGTGCACGGCAGGATTTTGTTTGTTTTTCTTAATTGTGATTTTTTTAATCTGTGAGAAGTTTTTCATTCCTGTGAAAGTTGACTTGGGGCAGCTTTTCCTTCTGGCTCTTTGATCTCGCATGAAGAGGAACCGACGGAGGTGAAACTCCTCCTCTGCGAGTCTCTCGTTCTTCCTGCTCGGAGTGAACCCGCCCCCCCAGGAAGCGCTAGTCGCCGTTAAACACGCAGTAAAACGACGGACAGTCTGAAACGCGTGCTTGCTCCTCCTCCTCCTTTGATCTCCTCATCGGAAACGTTCCCTTTCAGGATAATTCACTCCGCTCAGCCTCCTCCCGACGCCACTTCCAGCTCAGTCAGTTTCACATTCAAATCTCTGCAGAACCTATTTGGGTCATGAGATTAAGATCCGCCCGGCATCCTCGGAAACGTTCTCCTCCAGAGTAGAAAACGAGCGCGCCTCGAATCACTGAGTCGGGATTATAATCTCACGTCTGTAATTTGCCCTTTCGCTTCATCAGCGTTCCATCAGGAGCACGCACGCACGCGCGCACGCACGCACGCACACACACACACACACCTGTGCTGCAGGTGAGCAGGTGGGGTGCATTTGGTACCGCTTCATTGAAGCCAGTCGTCATAGCAACGCAGCGCAAAGCTGGTACGGTCATAAAAGTAGATGGTGTGTGTGTGTGTGGGGGGGGGCATTGATTTGTGCTGTGCAGGATATTCTGGCAATTGATGACAGGATTCAAACCGGCCAATCAGTGGCCGGCGATGTGCCACGTGACCTTTCGGCTTCCGCCGGCTTGCAGGGAACCGCGCTAGTACTTTTATCGTTCTTTCTTTGAACCAGGAACGCCAACCCTCCGACCTCCTGACGGAGCAGAGAGGGGAACCAGAGCGTGGAGCGATCCGGGATCAGTTTAGGGATGATATTCCCACCGTCTCCGTTTCCACCTCTTCCCTTTCTCCCAAACTTCTCTCCGTAATCGGATCTCAGAGCTCGGGCGTCTTTCAGCCCTCTGTCTGTCTTTCTCTGAGGAGGACAGAAACACTGTTTGTTCTCTGCCGGCTTCCTTTTGTCCAAATGGAACAATAGGGGGGGAGGGGGGGAGGGGGGGGCAGGAGGAGACCCTCCACAGTCCACATGATGTTTACTGAAGGCAGGTGGACCAATCCTGGCTGGGCTAGCGCTACGTGTCGTCCACTCCCACGATGTCTTGGTCTAAGTCCCGCCCACTGCACCTCTGAATATTAAATGAATATTAAATGAATATTAAATGAATATTAAATGAATATTAAATGAATATTAAATGAATATTAAATGAATATTCATTCATTTACCGATGAATAAATATTCCGTCAGTTTTTGATGCAGCCGATAAAATGTAAATATCTTAAAGTGTCAAATGACGTGAATCCTCTCATCGGCAGGTGAGGGTCAGGTGATGTCAGGATGCCTGGAGTCCCACCAGATCGCCATGGTGACGCCGCCGCCTCCACAGAGGGCGAGGACGCCAGAGACGGGGATCTGATTCGGGATCAGTCTTGTTTTCTCACGGCTCCCCTGGAGCGGCGTGAGGAGGACGGAGACGTCCCTGCGTGTGGACTGTGAGTGTCCCCCGTTAAAACCTGCCGCTCGAACCTTCTTGTGTTCAGGGAGCAACAGTTTCAGAAGCATCTCTCGTTTTATTTCGTATTTAGGTTACAATAAAAAAAAAAAGAGACGAAGCCGAACCCTTTGATGTCAGGCCAACGCGTCTGTGCAGCAGGATCATTTGCGTATTCGTATTTTTCCAGATTGGAGAAGAGGTGGCTCCTCTGGCGTGAGTTCATGAAGGAACACGCCCACCTGGATGCCTGGCTGGGATTGGTTGAGCAGGCCGTCGGCTCGCCGGACCTCGCCGACGTTTCCTACGAGACCGCCAAGGACGAGTTGATGAAGTTTGAGGTGTGGAGAGATGAAACCGCATCCTGAGTCTATAGCTGAGCGACTCGCGGGACGCCCCAGGAGGAGACGGACACGATGCATATTTCAGCAGCAGCTGTTACAAAGCCGGTTTTAATCTGGATTAAATTACAAAGACTTTTTATGAACGCGGGATTAACGAATCTCGGGTTATCGTCTTTGTGCTTCGTCCCTCCAGAGGCTGCGGGGCGAGGCCGGATCTCGCCTGGTCCAGTTGGACGGTCTGACGCAGAGGAATCGAACCCTCACTCGGATGTTTCGGGGCGCCATGCAGCGCCGCCTACTGGCCGCGGCGAGGGGAAGCGGCCTGCGATGGGACGAGGCAAACGGCAAACTGGAAGCCGTGGCGGGACGACTGAAGGTCGGAATAACTCAAAATAATTAACGACACTCTCTGGAGGGTGAGTGTGACATCACAGACGGCGTGATGTCATCATCGAGCGCCGCTAAATTGTTTATCGAATGACACATTTAAACATGGATGCTAAATATTTAGCATTTCCAGATCGGCGCTGCGGTGAAGACGGAGAATCTTTCTCTTTCAGCGCTTCGTCTCGGAGTGGGAGGAGTTTGAGGCAGAGAGGGAGGAGCTTGCACTCTGGTTGGCTGACCTGGACATGCGTCTGACGGGGGTGGATCACCTGACGGGAAACACCTGTGAAAAGCTGAGGCAACTCCAGGTGTGTTTGCGTGTGTATTAAGTGTGTGTTTGTTCTGTTGTGCGTTTACCTTCCTTCTCACTCGTGTGTGTGTGTGTGTGTGTGCGTGTGTCGTGCACTCGCGCAGTCCTTCCAGCAGTGTGTGTGCGTGAACTCGGGTCGTTTGAACGGCGTGCTGCGTCGCGGCGAGGCGTTGATCCAACGTAGCCAACCAGCGGACGCTCAGCGCCTCGAACGCCACCTGCTGGAGCTGCTGAGGCACTGCAGCCTCGTCTCCAACAACATCGCAAGAACACACACCCGCCTGCTGAGCATGAGACTGGTACGCGCGCGCACGCACGCACACACACACACACAGCATGGCTTCCTGACGACGTCATCGCCCTCCCTCAGGTGTTTGAGGACGACTGGATTCTGTCCCAGGCTTCGGACTCCGGCTGTCCTTCGGAGAGTCTTTTGGACGACGAGGGAGCGCTTGATAGACCAAACCTGGACCTCCCTGCGAGGTCCAACCAGCCGAAAGGTGAAGCAGCATTTACTTCCATCGGTTACGTCTCGCACGCTTAAACGAACCTCGAGATTCTTCCACCTTCTCCTCAGCCCCGCCCTCACCTGTTCACCTCCGTCCTCCTCCCCCGCCCTCGCCGACCCACGAGCACCTGGGGCTGGAGTGGGACCCGTCGGTGGACATCGACGCGGACTCGTCGTATTTCAGCGCCGGCGCAGGTGAGAGGCAGAAACCGTTTCGCCGGCCGGAATAAAGACACAAATAAACGGGTGACGGCTTTCCGTTGGCGTCCAGGTCGTCGTCATGGAGACGGGCTGAAGAGGCGCAGCTATCTCAGCTCCCTCGGCTCCATGTCCGACGTCAGCAACGACGACCTGGAAGCGGGTTTGGTGAGTTCGCCTTAAATGTCAGGAATCAGATCCACGATCCGGATCATGTGACTCCCGGATCACTAAAACCTGCCCTGGAATCGGTTTCATCAATCGGTTTGAAGCGACGTGGAAACCAGATTTGGATCCGACTCAGAGGTGTGTTAGACCCCCCCCCCCTTAAAGATTTCCACCAGGATCTGTGCAGCGTTCCCTGAGGAACTGGAGAAGAAGAATCTGTTTTTTGAGGCTTGACTTCAGAAGAATTCATCTCTTTCATCTCCTCCGGTGATGGAACGCCGTTTTACACGCCGGCGTCGATCTAGAAACGCTCCCCGATGCTCTGATACGCCGGCCGTCTAAAAATACCCGCCGCCGTGACGCCGCCTCACCTCTTCTTCTGCTGATTTATTGATGACACCTGCAGGATGTGACGAAAGGAACAGATGCATGAAAGCAGACGGGTGGAAAAGTAATCAGAGTATTCTCCGCGGCTCGGCCCCGTCTCCGTGCACGTGCACACGCACACGCGCTGCACTCTCGTTGAACCCCGACGCGCCACCGAAGAGCGATTACGGCTGCAGAAAGCGTCGACATCAAAGTGTGTGAAGCACTTTCTCTTCATTACTGGACTTATGAAGGCGTGATGTCAGCGCCCCGCCCCCCCACCCACCTGACCCCGCCTTCGCATGAGTCCTCGATGAGAACCCGCCTTCAGACATTCTTGGTCTCCGCCCACGTCTTTTTGTTTCATCTTTGCTTTTGTTGGTTGAGTTTTCACCGGGCGTCTGTTTCACACAAAACGTAGAAGAAGAAAGAACCGATTGAAGTCTGAAGCGGACACGAGCAGCGTAGACGGTTCCGAGTCGTCTAATACTATTCAAGAATATATCCAGAACCTTTCCGGGGCTGATCCAGGTTCTGAATGTCGGACCTCGGCCTTGGCGGCGACGCTCCAAACGCCACCAATCGAGCGCCATGTTTAACAAAACAAACTGAAACCTGGTTTCTGTGTAGAGTTTGGAAGCATGGCCTGGCCCCGCCCACCCCAGGAGCTGTTCACCGGGAGAGCCCAAAGGAGGCGGGGCGAAGGCGACCGGAGACCAATGGGTGACCTCCACTCCTGACGGCCAGCCACTCAGGTTCGACGGTGGACGTGTGAGGGCGTGGCTTGGAGTCCAGGCCGCCGCCCCTTCGGCGAAGAGGAATTCCTGTTCCAAAGCTGTGCAGACTGACTGGGAAGTGGGTGGAGTCACGCTCATCTTTTTGTTTAAAAATATATATATACACGTTTTCTGTATTATCTGATCAATAAAAAAAACAGTGATTTTACTTTTATTGTCAGAATTTGGTCCAGGAAAAAAAAAACGCATGGAAAAACCCAACCTCTCTGACCATGTATGGGCATGCTAACCATTTAGCAACGTAGCCCATAGAAACTATTTTTACCAAACAATGGGGAAAGAAAAGTCATATTAAAGGCGAGTCTCTACAAATTACAATTTAAGTCGTAAAACGCTTCACTTTGAAGTTCTGGGTTCAGAGATTCTTTATCTTTACGGATCCCTGCGTCCCTCCTCCGTTTCTCTCCATCGCACTTCACCGGTCTTCGTCATCTTTTCCTCTCCCTCCCTCATTACTGGTGAAAGCATCTATTTATCCTCCTCTTCCTCCTCCAGCAGCCGAGCGGATCCATAAAGTCCTGATTTATGCTTCCAGTCTGGCTGATCTTTAACTGTTATCATAAAATCAGACATTTTTGTTTTCACCGAGAGGAAGGAAAGTTGGACGAGGCGTTCAGGGCACCCAACCCAGAATACGAAAGGGAAGCATCGTCCACCTTTCATGCGCTAAAACACTAACGTGCACAATTATTTCACGTTGCAGCGCTACCTGGAAGAAAACCGCATCCACACATCCGACCACTGTCACCGTGGCAACGCAGAACGGTCTTCTCTTGCCGCCGCCCCTTTGCCGTCACATGACCTCAAAGCATCGTCCGAGTGGTTGAAGTACCGACAGTCAAATTTGCAGGTGAGATATTTTCTTCAAGCTGCTACAATTTCATCCCCCCTTCAAAATAAATGTCGCCTGATCCCACTTTGGATCAACAGATCTCTGCCGCTCAGGACGAAGAGGAGCAGCCGTGGGATGAAGAAGATGAGCGACTTCAGGCTGGACGCCGGTGAGCAAATCGGGCTTTGAGCGCTAAGCTTTCTCTAAAGGTTACTAACCTCGCTAACTCCTCCTCCTACTCAGAAGCACCTCCCCTTCTCCTGCGCCGGCGCCGCTCCTCCTCTACCTCCTCTTGGCTGCAGCCCTGGTCCTACTGGCCTGTCTGATCTGGGCCGCCCTGGACCCGCCGTGCCACCGCGGCAGCCGGATGAATCGCGGTTTCCACCTGACGCTGAGGTACGTCAACGGACCCCCGCCCACATGAAGCGCGCCGGGAGACGAAGCAAGCGTTCCACACTCCAGCTCATCGTTCGATGCCAACGATCTCCTTGAACCGACTCCTTGCTGTCGGTTTCCTCCGACTGTCGTCTGTCGGCAGCTGGAAGTGATGCTAATGGTGATGCTAACGGTGATGCTAATGCGACTGTTGCCACCTTCTCTAAATAAACATTTTGTTCCCGCCGGATTCCAGCTAATGTTGTCAGGAAGGTTAGAAGTGGAAGGTTGAACTTGTGCTGAAGATTCTTTACAGTTGTGTTTCTGTTTGTTAAAACAACGCAGGACTAGAGGTTTATCTTAAAAAGGGTGACCTTCAACGACCTTCAAGTCTGTTTTTCCAGATAGAACCGTCTCAAACCACGAAACCTTCGAACTCACATTTTTATGTTGTATCAACTTTAATAAAGCAGAGTTAGGTCATTAGGAAAGATTAAAAAAACCTTGCTGTTCTAATGTAGCTAAAGCTAATGTGAGACATCTAGCTAGCTTTATGTGTCTTTAAGCTAATGTCATTTAATGCGGTGGGAATTTCTTAATTTGGTAAATCTGACCTCTGGAAAAACAGAAACTACACTTAACAACGACCGTAATAATCACGTTCACATCAAATTAAATTGTCCATGTCTTGTTAAATTATATAAAATATATATATATATATAATCAGAGGATGGATAATGGGGTCGAATATATCAGAGAAAATAACTAAACTGTTCAAATTAAGTTCCCCAATGTCTGACGCGTCCTGAACGCAGCATAGGAACCTAAATACCCAACTCGCTTTAATGTAAGGAAAGCTAATGCGTTAGCTTTAATGTCAAACAGCTGTCATAATGCTTTTCTCTAAATCACCACATTTTATATTCAACAAATTCGGAAGTATTTTGCGTTTAATCTGGAGCTGCCTTAAAACGTTCTATTCAAGACGTTTGTGTTGCTGTAATCAGAGCAGTAGTTCGCCTTTGATCAAATGAGAGCGTGAAGGACGACCTGCTTGCCGCCCGTTTCAGGCCTGTGGAGGGCGGAGCTTCTCGTTGTGGACGTGTTTGCACAGGTGGAGGTGTTCCCAGCAGGGATTCAGGAATGGGCAGATGGAGCCGACACGCCCTTCGGGACACAAATGAGCTTTCATTCCGACGAATGCCGACGTTCGTTATATTGCGTTGTTTGTTTGCAGCAGGATTACACACAAAAGGCCGTTTCAGGTGATGTTGGAGCGTCTCCGGCGCCGGATGCCCCCGGGACCGAACGCTCCTTTGATGTTTTCTTCAGCTGCGTCACATGATCAGAGCGTCTTCCTCCTCTTTGCTGTTAATGTTAAAACATTGTCAGTGATCCAGCCGGTGAATTCAGCTTCGGTTTAGAAACCAGTCTGACACCTGATCAATCTGACATTCAAACCTGTATGATGAGAAATATAATCGATCAGATATTAGACTCCTGACGTGATTAGATAAAGAGAACCTTCAGCTCACTGCGATGTTTAACATTTCATTCACCTGCAATCACGAGTTCTTGCTTTTGTGTAAAGAGAAATAAATAAAACGAGTTCTATGGAACATGACTTTGTTTTGTTTGTCAGAAGAGGGTGGAAAAATAAACCCATTTCTTAGCTCACTTTAAAGGAAGTACATAAAATTAATACTAATTTCATTTCATTTAAATTTCCCTATATGAAAGATATTAATTTTTCAATTAAAACATAAATATAAATATCGAAAATATATTGTATTTAATACATATTCTAAAAACATTTATAATTAATATATTGTAGATTAACTACCATAGATTATATATATATATTTAAATTATAATTAATTTATTTGCAGAATTTGGATTAAATATCTGTATTTTTATTTTATATTTTACTTATACCAAGCTGTCACGCACAAATATGCGGCAGTAAACGTGCACCCTGAATGCTGCGTGTGCACGTGCGCGCGCCAGCAGGGGGTGCATCGATCTGACGTTTGAGAACAATCAGCTGTTTTTAGAGGAAATTAAGTACAGCTGGTCCTCATTTAACGACGACTGGGAGTTACGAGTCGTCGTCTCTGGAATTTAAAAGTTTGCGTTTAGCGACAAGGAGTCGTTACGACGACCGGAACGCACCGGCAGCGGAGTTAAGAGTGAGTATAAATTAAATATACGTATGCAAATATTCATTCATTTCCATGTCCGCTCTGGAGCCACACCCATCTTATATGGGCGGGGCACGCCCTGGGCACGATTTCCACGTCGCTTTTCTTTTACATAAACTGTCGCCTAACTTCTCCGTAAATCAATCAATCGATGCATTACGAGAAAAATGTGAACGTTCTTTCGCATCTCGGTCGACGGAGCGTTTCTGCTTCGGCACGCCGGACTCTCATCGTAAATCTATGAATCATCCAATAAAAATGGAATGTGTGTTCCGACCCGGGAGGAGAGGGAATCAATGCCTGCCTTTGTCGCAGCCGAGGAAGAGCCTCAGATTAAATTAGAGAGGAAGTCATTCACGTCAGCGGAGGAATCTAGTGGACGTTGAACACGCAGATAAACAGCTGACGGGACGATAGGAACGGCCGCTCACTGCTGGCTCCTGATTCCTTTCCGTCTCATTTGTAAGGGTTTGAGGTACTACCTTAACTTTGAGTAATACCTTAACTTTGAGGCATTGGTGAAGCTTTCTTCTAAAGCAGGGGTCGGCAACCATCGCTGGCACGCGAGGGCGCTTCCGTTAGCACGCAGAGAATATTAATATTTAACACCTCGCAAGAAATGGAGCACGTAAAAGGTTCTTAAATACTAACTGTGGTGACCCCTCACGGGACAAGGAGAAAGTGCAGTAGTAGTAGTAGTAGTAGTAACTGTTTAATACGTAGTTTAAATCAGTACCGCCAGGCTCTTGGGAGTTCAGTCGGCTAGCTTAGCAGCGGTGTTAGCGTGGTGAGTAAACCATCGTCGTTCTTTCAAGCGTAGTTGGACAAGGGGAGTCTGGATTTACTTTGAGAGGAGACCGGGCGATTTGTGTCCTTCGCTGTAACGGCGCTAGCACGCGCCGCTAGCACGCGTCGCTAGCACGCTAAACAGAGCAGACGTTTGTTCAGTGTAGATTAAGACACGTGAGGAACACGCACTGGACGGGACGATGTGCTTTATATCTTTTAAACATTAAATCTTTTGCTGCGTTACGTGGGATAATTTAACATTTCCAAACGTTTGGGCTCCTCTCCTCTCGTAGACAAGCCGAGGCCAGTTTTCAGTCACATCCCATCATTGATCGGACGTTACACCATCAAGCGTGCATTTCGGAGGAGCACACAGGCGTTATTGTTGAATCATGGGAATCTCCGCTGCGCCATTTTAACACGAACCCTCCCCGAGTAGCGCCGTCTCCACTTCCTGCTGGCGCCTACGGGGTCGAGGCCGATGGCTTCCACAGCGAATTTAAATAAAACCGTGCTCTAGTTCGACGCTGCAGCCGCAAAAGAGCGCTCTGATTCCATTTAAAGCAGTCGATTTGCTGCAGTTAATCAAATTTAAAACCTTCGAGAAGGTTTTGGAGACGTTAGAAGAAATTGGAGGTCAGATAGTGACGCGTTATGGATGCAATTTAGACCTAATAGAGTTGGTTTATGTTTTATTTTATGTCCTCTGCTCTTGTGGGGATTCATTAAATGTGTGTTGGTGTCGATCTGCAGATGCTGCAAACACAATGTGTTGCTCCAGGCTGGACACACACACACACACACACACACACCCTGATCTCTAGAACTAATGAAGTGTCCAAATTGCTGTCCTGAACTTCCATATTTTCTGGGTTGCTCCGCCCTTAAAGGTTCCCCGTGTGCTTTCATCAGCCCAAACCTTTCAGCTCCTCGCAGCCTTGAGTCGAGGACTAAAGCATCGGAAGTTACGCAATCTGAAAGTCGTTTCCTCAGAGGCGCCGTCAGCTGATCGACTGGACGGGCCAGAATCCCAACCATCGATCTGTCCGTTTGATTAAACAGACGAGCCCGAAGGCGTTGAAAGGAGGAGACGGACGTCATTTGAGAAGTCCCGCCTCTTCCGCAGAGTGAATGGGTTCGCTTCAGACGGCGGGACGGCCCTGGGACACGTCGCTCGGATGACGTCAGCTGAGGCCCGCGGCCACATCGGCAAAGAGGAACACACCATTTCTTTGTGACCAGATTTGAAAGGAACTGAGGCAAACCACGATGCCAGTAAACTTCCAGTAGGGGACAAACGCAACCAAAGAAAACGGTTCCTCTCCAAGTAGGAGCTCAAAACGCTTCCTGAAGGAGTCCGTCCCCTTTATCTGGAGACAACATCTGGATCCACCAGACGGTAGAAACAGACACAAGATGGAGACGGTCGTCCTCAAAGGCCGGACAGCTTAGCGCCTCGGCGGCTCAGGACCGACTTGCCTCGCCGCTCCCTCGGGTCCAATCAGTCTGAAGGAAATCGATCGGTGACGGAGCACCGGAGCTGATCCGGCCAGACGGACGCCGCCGGCCTCCGTCGCTATCGTCCAAATCAAATGGACTTTCTGGCGGCGTCTGGCTCCTGTGGTTGCTGCCGTTGGAGGGTTCGGGTTAGGGATAAATTCAAAAATATGAAGCGCCCAGGTGACAGCTTATCAATCAAACTGTCAAACAATCAATCAAATCTCTCTGTGCAGGTGTTACCTGTAACGTTAATAGGAAGACGGCCATTAATGTGTCATTCTGTCTCCTATAATTAAAAACCAGTCAAGATATTTCATTGAGTCAGATTGATAGGACCAGATGGAGGCGCCACAACAGTATCGAACACCTGTTACCTGTAGCTAACGTCTGTAGCTTGAGGTCTGTGTGGATGACGGTTTCCAGGCAACGCCAAACGACACCCGGCTACGTCCCGACGCGCTAACGTAAGCCTGAGTGTGTTTTTAATGAGGAAGAGGAGACGCTGTGTCTCTGACCAACCGTTCCAAACACGTCGTAGATTCGTGTTTTAAACGCTTTCCCGCCGTCGCCATTTCTTTTGTCTCGCGTTTGGTTCCCATTGAAGAATTGCTTCGTCCTGGTCTGGATTCTAAATCCGTCCTACCCTGAGTCAGTGGTAGTTTAGCGGGCTATCTTTACTAGCTTCGGATTAGCCTGCGGTGGCCTTTAGCCTCATGTGTACAGCTGACTTGGTGAACAAACGTCCACTTCCTTCAACTAGCTATCCTCTTGAGGAGCGGTTGTTTGGTCCCCCAAGATAAGGACCGCTTCACTCTTTGCTCGCTAAACCCGTTGACCTACAACAATGCTGGGCGGGTCGGGTACACAGGTGACCTAAACGACTGTCAAGGTGTTAGCGACCTCACTGGAGATTAAATACCGGGTGAGTTAGCGCTGAGTAAGCCTCTTGGATGAGAGGTGGAAGTCTTAGCGTAGCGCTGTTTGGATTCCAAGTGGCCATGTTGTGTTACTGCAGCCTGTTAAAGGAGGGACTGTTGTCTGTATTACACCTGTACAGGTGGCGTTGAGGGTGACCGGACAGAGGTGTGTGTGTGTGCGTTGGTTTTAAATGCAATAATATGTGTTAGGAGATGTGCTGCATCACCTGAACATCCTCCCTCCATCCACGCACTGCATCTCCCCCCGGAGTGGGCGGGGCTTGTTAACAAGATCACCGCTGGCTAATCAGTGGGGAAGATTCCCATTGGCCGTGTGCCCAGGGGCCAGCCCGTGGCGCAAGGTTGGCATGACAACAACATAGATTGACAGTGACAGGTCATTTCTACACGTAATGGGATTATTGGGCGAGGGAGGCTTTGTGAGAATGGGAGAGAGAGAGCGCGTTGGTTTGACATTGTCCCGCGTTAAAAGCATGTTTCTTACATTATCGATCTCAGAGGCCCTGGTACTACTAGCCCCGCACAGAGACTACACCCTGGGGGGGTTCGGTCCTACCTGCACCTGTTGCTGGAGGGCGCCACCTGTACCTTCAACATCCGATGATGTCATCAAGGCTGCGTCTACCTAAAAGTGAGTAGAACAAGCAAACGAAAAGCAAATAAACAAACTGATTGTCCTGCAGGTTAGAATTACAGACTATTTGGGGAGGTGACCCAAAGAGAAGGGCAGCAGACGAGTCCTCATAAAACACACACACACACACACACACACACACATTTTCTACAACCTTTTGATTCATGACCTGCAAAACGACCGACTTTACTTCCTTCCTCAGCCGTACCTGTCTGTGTGTGTTTGGTGCTACTTAGCATGCTAATGCAGGTTATGCATTATACCTGCCAACACATAGACACGTTAGCATGTGAGCGTGCTAGCATGCTGACGTAAGCGTTTAACCATTGCTGTTCAGCAGAAGCGAATAATTAAACCGTTATTATGGCGTGAGGAAAGGATAAAGATGGAGGAAAGAAGGACGGATTAGAGACACATTTCACGCTCTTTTATTTCGTCTTATCTTCGTTCGCACGCTTGCCTCCTCACATCCTTCTCCTTCCTCCTCCTTTGACATTTCCGTTCTTGCTCTCTTCGCTGCGCCTCCTTCCCGCTCCTCTTCTGTTATTGCACCAGTCAACATTGATTAGATGGAAGTTAATCCCAGATAAACTCCTCCGCTTATAGCCCGTCGATCGCACCCAATCACAGAGCCCCGTGCTACCCACTCCGCCTCTGTGCCGCGTCCCGATTGGCTGTCGGACCTGCACGCCGCGTGGTTGAATATAAACCAGCCGGAATGAGTGAGCGGGAAATTTATTTGAGAGGTTGTGCTGAGAGCCCGAAACGACACACACACACACACATGCTAACCCGCGTAGCTTAGCATGAGGAGGCGCATAAAGGCCGCATGTTCCCACTTTCTGTTCCCAAACATAGCCCCACCCCCCCATGAAGGACATTCCTGCAGGTAAACATTGATGCAGGCACGTCCATGTCCATTCACACTCCACCTTCGTCCCTCCTCTTCATCAGCTTCTCTGTTATTCCTCATTTTCTCACCATTTCTTTTAATTATATTTACAGTGTCATCCGTCTGACGCCCCAACGACCGTTATTCATTACCCAGAAGCCCCTGCTTCAGCCGGCGTGTCCTCAGGCAAACCCTCTCTCTCTTGTTACGCCGCTGTCTGCCTCCCTCGATTTGCTTTTCCTTCCCTGTCGTTCTCCATATTCTGTTTGTTTGTTTTCCTTCTGTCCTCGGCCCTGTTTACTCACAAACAGCTGTCACCGGCGGCAACGCAGACGCCTGACATCCAGACGGACAGACGGGGCCCCCGGCAGGTGTTCCTCAGGGCAGGGTTCTGGGTAGGGAAGGGCCTGCTTGTGGCTCCTGTTTGATTCACAGGATGAAGGTTACATTGAGGTCGAATGTGGGCGGGGCGACTCAGCAAATACTGAGGTCCCGCCCCTCCATAAAGCTTTGTTCACAATGGTTCAGGATATTTTTCATAATTAGGGACAATATTTAGCATCAGAGAGTCTGAAGAGGGCGGCGCGGTGGCGGCTTGTCCGGGGTGTGCCCCGCCTCTCGCCCGTTGACTGCTCCAGCGCGACCCGGTAACGGACAAAGCGGTTCGGAAGATGAATGAATGAATAGTCTGAAGAGATGCAATGCATTCTGGGGTTGTAGTTCCTTCCTTCCCGGATGTGGACTCCGCGATGGCGACGACCTTCCTCATACCTGTCCAACATTTATGCAGAACAATGAGGAGGAGGAGGAGGAGAGGCTGAGCTGATCCGTGTTAGCAACGTTAGCAACGTTAGCGTGTGGTTACAGTCAAAACACACATGACCAGGATGGAGACATCTTCATCATCATCATCATCATCGGGCTTGTTGTGGGTGGATGTGGAGACGTTCTTAAATTTAGCCGGCTCAGTGATGACGTCATTCTCCTTCAGCTCACTTTGAATGGTCCGTATTTGAAAGAACGGTGGCCCCTCCCCTTTGTACCGCCCTCCTCCTCTTCCGACCCCCTGCTGCTTTGCCCCTATTGTTCTCCTGTCTTTATACACGCGCGCGCGCACACGCGCACAGGAACAAGACAATGCGTGAACCACAGAGCGTTGAGCTGTTGGCGCGGACTCTCTCTCTCTCCTATTTGTCTGAGTCTCTCGCTCTTCTTTCATAGAAGATCGTTTTACTGTAAACCCGCTTAACCGGGGGGGGGGGTTGTCTGGAAAGGGGCGGGGGTCTTTATAGTTGCTAGGGGCAACCATTGGGGAGTGAACGAGTGAGAAAACGCGTGCGTTTTAAATGCGTGTGTGCGACGCGCGCGTGGAACCTGCCAAAATCCCGCTGCGAGAGCCCTCGCGCCAATTCGATAGCACACACAAATGGTTGAGACAGAGAGAGAGCGAGAGAGAGAGACAGAGAGAGAGAGAGACAGAGAGGGAGAAAGAGGGAGACAGAGAGCGACAGAGAGAGAGAGAGAGGGAGAGAGAGAGACAGAGAGCGAGAGAGACAGAAAGGGAGAAAGAGAGAGAGGGAGAGAGAGAGACAGAGAGGGAGAAAGAGAGAGACAGAGAGAGAGAAAGAGAGAGACAGAGAGAGACAGAGAGAGACAGAGAGAGAGAGAGAGACAGAGAGAGACAGAGAGAGACAGAGAGACAGAGAGAGAGCGAGAGAGACAGAGAGAGACAGAGAGCGAGAGAGAGAGGATGGTCGCTCGGGTTTAGAGCCGGCAGCTTCTTCTTCTTCTTCTTCTCCTGCAACAACCAGATTATTTATTTTCTCCCGCGCTTGGAAACGGATTTCGGCACGAAAGCAGGTTCGTGTCGTTCCTTTATTCTCCTCTCTGCTCCTCTCTGCTCCTCTCTGCTCCTCTCTGCTCCTCTCTCCTCCTCTCTGCTCCTCTCTGCTCCTCTCTGCTCCTCTCCGCTCCTCTCGCTAATTTCGTCGAGGCTACAGGTCGAGCGAGGCGTTTAACGGCGGCGGGCGCGTGCACGCGTAATTGGCCGTTAACGCTCAAATGAAGCCGGTGCACGGCGGCTGCACCGCACCGCCCGGGAGAACCGCGTGCATGAGGCGCTCCTGTGCGGCGCGGCGCGGCGCGGGCGCACGGGGACAATGAGCGGCTGTTCGCGCGCGGCGAGCTGCGTCTGGAACAACAGATGAACGGTTGATCGGTTTGGGCTCGGATCGATCAGACTGTGTCGGTCATCGGTTCTTTCCCGCCGTTTGTTCTTGATTAGGACAAATAAATATTTATGGATCCTTCATTTGTTCATTTTAAGGCTGCGATGTTTCCGGGGGCGTTTGTGTCTCATGCAGTCACTGCACCCCCCATCTGACGTGCGCGTCTGTCATCTGTCGGCGTGTGTACGCGCGCGTCTTCTCAGAATCAAACGCATTTCCCGAGACGCACGAAGCCGTTTATGCGCCTCGACGCAATAAAAGCACGGAATATTGTCCGCTGCGCGCGGGAGGGGGGAGCGTGTGTGTGGAAACGCACGCGGAAACGCACGCACATGGCGGCAGACACACGAAACCACATCGTGCATGTGTGAGACGTGAACGAGGCCAGCGTGGAGGACGCGCGTCCCGCAGGTTGTTGTTTGTGTTGTTGTGATGATGATGATGATGATGCTGCTTCATCCTGCTGTTTCTGTCCCACACTAGACCGGGGGGGGGGGGGGGGGGGGCTTGTTGGGGATCTGGCGCTTCACTTGTTCTCCTGCAGCGCCTCTTTCTGTTGTTGTTGCACCTCCTCCTGCTCCTCCTGCTCCTTCATCACCACCGTGCGTGTTTCCTCCTCATCACTGATCGATTGATCGGGACGTGCTGATCTCGCGGCCTTTTGTTTCCCGGAAAGTTTCTGTTTTATTTAGTATTTATTTCACGTTTCTATCGGAGATGTTATTGATGATCGATCAGGGAACGTAAATCACCGAATTATTTCGGTCGTTTTTTTAGCGCCTTTTCTGGGAGGATCGGAGAATAAAAACACGTCGCCATATTAGAAGCCTTTTTTTTACCCCCCCAAAATGGAGGGGGAGGAGGCTCAGAGGAGCTCATTAGCAATGCAAATTAGGTTCTTTTTCCTTCAACTGGGGCTCGGGCACCTGCTGTCGCGAGCACGCGCGCGGCTGGATGGCTGACTGGCTGCCCCTCCTCCTCTGCCTCGGGAGCGCGCCTGCTTACGTCCGCTGAGCGCGCGCGCCGTTTGAGCTTTTTGTGGGACGTAATAAATATAGAAGAAGGAGATCTGGAGGCTCTGCTCCTGTTTAAGCATTAAAAAGGGGGGAGGAGAGATGAAAGGAGACGAGAGAGGAAAGGAGAGGAGAGGAGGAAAGAAGGGAGAAATAAAATAAATGGGAGGAAATGGACGAGAGACAGATGGAGGATGGAAGGAGGAAAAGTTTCTAGTCATTCCTTCATTCATAAAGGCTAAACAGGTGTTACTGCTTACGGTGTGTTATAAACCAGTTATTACATGTTTATAAATGCCTTATAAACCAGTTATAACTGGGTGAGCTGGTTACTGCGTGTTTTAAAGTTGTACCGTCTTCTTTGATGCGTCGCCGTGGCTTCAGGGTCATTACAGGATGTGATGGTATGGATCTGCGTTGCTATTGGCTGCTGCTGCTCAGAAACATCCCAAACGTGAAAAGGAAGTAAACACGGAGACAATGCTTAACTCTGATTGGTTGATGTGTTCGTCAGTGGCAGTACACAAAAACCGCGAGATGGATTTTCACTTAACTTTATTGAGCGATGGACGGAAGGCCGGGAAAGACGACTCCGCATTCGGGAGTCCATCGGAGACATTTAATAATCCCACGCTTTTTCATTTGTGTAAATAAATGTGTCTTAAATATTCATCAGCTCCGATCGATCAAACGATCGTCTGATTGGCTCCCTCCGTTTAGCTGTGAATGTCCACCAATAAGATGCTCAGTTGACCTTCTGAATGATAAATATAAACGATTTAGAATGAAAGGGAAGAATCGGAGCGCTGTGGGGGCAGGAGAAGAGTAAAAAGAGAAGGATGAGAGAGTGATAGAAAGAAGAGGAGGAACAGAAACAGAGGAGAAAAGGACGAGTGTAACGAGGAATAGACAAACTAAAGGATGCAAGAGATGAGAAAGAGGATATATGAAGGGGAGGAAGGAGAAACAAGCGATCGAGGCTAAGGCCTCAAAATGGAGGAGGAGAAGTCAGAGTAGGAGAGAAAGATGGGGAGGTCAGTGATGTAGAGGAGGAGGAGGACAAGGGTCAGCGTCAGGACAGAGGAGGAGTGGGGGACGGAGTAGGGGGACAAGAGGGTAAGAGGATGGAGGGGAGGTGGCGAGGAGGAGAAGGAGACGCGACCACGTGCTAACCGCGAAAAATCCGTCGGGCAGACGGAGGAAAACGGTCGCGTAGCCGCGGAACACGGCGTCCAATGAGAGACGAGGAGGAAACTGTTGGGGACGTGTCCTTCCTGGCGGCGCGTGGGCGTCACGAGACTTTTAAAATGAAGACGGTCAACAGCGTCCCGTGAATGTCTTCATTCTCCCCGTGGCCCTGCTGATCAGCGAGGTCGCTTAAAGGCCGCAGACGAGCCGGCGCCCGATCAATACCCAAATCATAAAGCACCGCGGCAGAGCGTTTCCATAGCAACCGCCAGGAGAATCACACACGGGGTCAAGTGTCTTCAGTTTGTGTTTTATTTAGAAATAAAACGCTCTCAGGCAGGTGGTTTTTTTCAAAATAAAAGCCCTCTTCCTACAGCTAAGCACCTCCCATAATATAATTAAATGTTCCTCGATATAAAATAAATGTTACAAATACTATATTTAAATGTTGTAATAACACGAGTGAGCGAAATGAAAACATTTACAGACCCTCGCATTGGAAGATTAATGAATCTAACGGCCGATGAAATATCAATTTAAAACCGGTTAATTTAGGCTCCGATGCAGCCACGCCTCCAGCCCCACCCACAGCACCGCCCGATTGGCCGCACACAGAGGGGGTATCAGCCAATCAGCAGCTGTGCATGCGTGTTGCTCCGACGACAGCTTAATGAATGTTGGAGTTCGCATTTTTTGAAATTTTGACACCAATATTTTCATTTCTGCTACAAAAACGCCTCCTCGACTACGAACATTCAATATCGATATCGGCCCTGAAATACACACACCAGTGGAGACGCCCTCCTGTGATTGGTCCACCCTTGTCTGAACCTAAAATTGCCCACGTTTACTGATTTTTGTTGCCCTTCTTTTGATTATTTGGACGAAACGACTGAACGAAACGACATTTTCCAGCGTCTGAACGTGTCCCGGCCAGGAAAGACTCGGACACGGGAGACGACATGGTTCTCGGTTCAGAGGCAGACATGAAGAGATTATTTGACCCGAAAATAAAATGTAAAAAAAAAAAAAAAAACCTCTGCTGGAAAGACTTAGGAGATAACATCAAATCGGTATTAAGCTATACAGACAGATAACGTGGCCGTGGATAAAATATTTAGCTGGCGTTCCAAATCAGCCTCTTCCCCCCTCGGTGTGTGTGTGTGTGTGTGTGTGTGTGTGTGCGTGCGTGCGTGTGTGTGTGTTCCCCCCCCAAATCCTAACCGGCATGCTTGTGGAAAACAGGGTCAGCCGGGAGAAAAAAAGGGAAAGAGAGCGAGCACATGATGGGCAGATAAAGGCTTGTCTGTGTCTGAGGGAGAAGAGGGTGAGGAGGAGGAGGAGGAGGGCAGCGTGATGAAGGGGCCTCTCTGTTGAAGGAGGGAGTCGCGGCTTTATAGAAGACAGAAACAAGGCATTTAGTCTGCGAGGCGGCCATGATGGTCTCTCATAATGATGGAGGAAACAGGAGAGGCGGAATGCTCCTTTAAACCGGGGGTGTCTGATCCGGATGAGGGTTTCACGCCCGAACACGGACCCGATGAGGCGGAGCCCGGATCAAACTGGGCCCGCGGTCACATCAAAGCCGATCAATAAAATAACTTTTATTGTTCAGCATTCCCTGGAATTCTATCAGCTGTCTTTGTAAAAGGAGGCGGCCCAGATCAGGAGCCCCCCGGGAGGGACGGTCAGAGCTGCAATCAATCGATTGGTTATTAGTTATTGGACATAATGTTGATCAGGTGCATCCAGTAGTGTTAGAATAATCCTGCTGATCATTTAACACAATAATAACATCTGTGCGGCTTCAGGTTACAAATCTGACCCTAGATCTGCTTTAGTTGTTTAATTTCACTGTTATTGACCTCCTGCTCCCAGGGGTCAGAGGTCGGAGGTCAAGGACAGCTTCATTTCGTCGTCCAGCGGCGATGCCGAGACGCTAAAAGATCAAAGTTATTCATTTAAGTTAGTGTAGCTGGTGGAATATTTTATTCTTGTGCTGGCTATGCTAGCATTTAGCACGTGTATGCTAATGTATATCGTCAATCGCCATTTTAGCGTAGCTTTTTATCAGGCTAGGATTTGCTAATTAGCACAGAAACACGAGTCGATGAAAGATTTCACCCATTTTTACTCTGATTCTGATGAGATGAATTAAAGCCGGAACTTGTTGCACCTGCGGGATCGTGAAGGCGTTCCAGTTTAAGAACGATAAATGTAAAACGTGACGCAAGAGACATGAAAGGCAGCGAAGACCCGGGAGCCATCAGAGGCTCGCCGATCGGACCCGAGGACCCAATCCAGTTTAAATTGGCGGCTCTCCGAGCTCCGGATTAGATTATCTTAATACCGTTACACCAAAAGGCCAATCTGCCGCAGCAACACGCCTGGCTGTAATCCGCAGCGACAACAACAGCCGTTCATCTGGCTGGAGCCGACCACGCCCGGCCCGGCCTGCCGCGAGGTTCCCCTTAGAACTCAATCTGGATTTTATTCCCACGAGCAGCACAGAACCAGAACCGTCAGATGGGCGACACAAACAGGAAGTTCTCTGAATTTACCGATCGGATGAGCTGCTATTGATTGAGAAGACACGCCTCTTTAATGTCCAGCAGGGGGCGAGTCTGATTACAGACCAACCAATGAGAAATGACGGCGCCGCCCTCCTGATTTATTGACGCCGTAAAACAGTTTCCTCTGGATTTTACGGTTTCTGTAATTAGGTTCAAATCTCCTTCCGTAACGCGTGATGCTCATTTAGCGAATTATCATATCGTTGAGATTTAAACACACCAGAAGGCAGGCGTCGCTCCAGGGCATCGGAGCCAATCAGCACGCAGGATATCTGCTCATGCAAACGCTTGAGGATTCACAATGGTAATCTGAAACCCAACCGGTGACCCGGCGGGGGCGCACCTGGTCCTCCGGGAGATTTCAGCGCTAGATGTTCAATAATAAGGTGGAGTTGTGTTACCGTCTCTGTGTGTGTGTTCTAACCACCGAGGAAACCCTGCCCTCCGGAGGTGTTCCTCAGGGCCTGATGCACTTCTTCTCGCCACTTTGCATCCGAGTCGTCTCATTTAAATGATGCAAAATGAAAGCGTTCCAGCCGGACACACCCTCCCACCTTGCTGTAGACTCCTCCCTCTCTCTCGGGTGTGGCTCTACCTGTCCGTCTTTTAAATCACCGCCGCACCTTTTCTTTTTACTGGCAAAAAGAGCCGTCGCCCACGACCGGATCGATTTCCTGCTAAAACCGCAGCTGATTGGACGACGGTTTAGCGTCAATGACACAACGTCCTTGGATTGGTTTTTAGAAATGTGACTGAAAAATGAGGTTATTGGAAATCGGTCGTTACTCGCTCTAATAATGATCCAAAGACTAATTTGAGAATAAAGAGCCAACCAGACGGGCGGAGAGAAGAAAGGTCATGAAAGGAGAGAGAGAGAGAGAGAGAGAGAGCTGGAGGAGGAAGGGGCAAAAGAACAAATGCTTGAGAAGGTTCAAAAGATATGTAGACAGAGATGGAGGAATAGAAAGAGGGATGGAGGGAGGGAGGAGGTGAAATAAAGACGGAGGAAAACAAGGCAGACGGGATCTGAAAAAAGAGATGGAGAAAGACAGAACGGAATGGATGCACAGACGGACAGACGGACGGGCGGAGGTGCAGACAGGATTTGCAATCAGCCCGTGTCTGCAGCGCTCCTCTTCCTCGTCCTCTTCCTCCCCTCCCTCCATTTTGTCATCATCCTCTGATGCTGTTCCAACACCTCCGGGCTTCAGCCTCACATCAACACGCTGATGCTGCGGAGGAATCGGCATCCGCCGGGGAGACGAATCACGCCAAAGCAAAGGAGGACGGCGGCGGCGGCGGCGTCCCGCGTGGCAGGACGCGCTCCAAACGCAAACCCAGAGAACTCGCAGCTCTGAATATCACAACGTTTGTTTAAGGCTGCGCGTATTTATTCTGAGGAGCATCGAACCGGGGAATCCGGGATTACGGCGCCGCTACGGCTCCGTGAAGCGGCTCGATGGCCACTCGGTTAGCAGCAGCTGCTAGCTGCTAGCAGTTAGCAGCTAACGCTAAGAAGAAGAAGAGATAACACATCCACAGAGGAAGGTGTCGTTATGTTCCTCAAATCCAAAGAGACTTTAGAATAACCGGCGGATGACAAAGGCCGACGGCACAGACGCAGGGGGCTTAAGCCCCGCCTACTAACTAGATGCACCTGACCAATCGTTGCACAGGCAGCCCGCGATTGGTGGATTCTTTTAGTCGTACAATCCACTGAGGTGCATCGAAGGTTAAGCCGATTGCGTGTCGACTTCTAGAGATTCTAGACTTCCTGAATTTGTTTCAGAACTTCGTGAAACTTCCGAGCGACTTGCTCCTGTCTGAAAACATCAAAGGCGAGAAGAAGGGCGGCGAAACGGCGGCTCGTCGGCGACGTTCTCCTGAACGCTCACCGAGAACGACGGCATTCAACGTGAATCTCGCGTCCATCGGCGCCCGCCGGACTCAGACGCAGCGGAGCGGACGCTACCGCTGGAACTCACGCTTTGATGGATTCAGCCATTGCAGACGAAATTATTGATTAGCAGCGAGCGAGAGCTTCATAATCGCCGCCCAAACATGTCGCTGAAGTCATGAACGCAAACCGGGTGGCGCCGAGCAGATCTCATTATCCTCCCGCCGGAAAAGTCCAGGGAACTCTGGGAGATAAAGGAAGCGAGCCCCGCCCCCCCGGCAAACGCTCCTGTGTGCATAGATGACCCATTTGACCCTTCGGTTTCCCCACCGACGCTAAATCACCGGCTGTCCAACGGAGAAATCGTCCAAACAGTCGGTCGGTTGTTTCTCCATCCCGTGTCCCAGTCGGGAACGCCGGGAAGCCGTCCGGTTGGCCGGTCAGGCCGCCGAGGGATTATCTGGAGCGTGTGATGTCTGCGTTTACACCTCGCTGTCTCCCTCTCCGTCTGCCCGGCTGTCTTCATCCCTCGTTCATCTTGAGTTGTGGTTGTGTTTCCTGGTTTTCATTTTGTCAGCACAGGGGCTGAGAGACAAAGTGTTGTTGGTTCCAGCCCTTCTTACCTCCACCTGCAACGTTTGTCTGCTGGATGGATCTTGATGACAAAAAAATCTGAAGATGTGTCTTGGTCTAACTTAGCAGGATTTTCCCATTTACTTATAATGGAGACGTTAAAAACACGCAAAAAAACAAATCCTATCTTGTAAAATCTGCATTCAATTCACTCCCAGTCTTGAAGGGGTGGCTCTGAGCCCCAGGGGCAATAAGGGTGAGGATGCTTGTTGGAACCCCCGGAGTTCATGGGTGGCTTCTGAACTCGGGTGGGCTTGACACACATCCCTGCGGCGCTCCCGTGTTGATAGTGACTGCAGCGGATGTTGTTGTTGCAGATACCGGATCAGACAGGGTTGCGCTTTTGTAGTTTCCGGATCATCAGGTGTTAAACGCAGACGCGAAGAGGGTTCTGGTAAAAGTCGGCTAATCCAGGACGGACATTTTCACGTCCGCTTTATCCACGCTCCGGGCCGCCGGCGCTGCTGGAGCCCAGCCCAGGTTTACTATGGGCATGAGGCAGGGTACACCCCGGAAGCGTCGCCGGCGCACCGAGGGTTTCGTTTCATCTGGCTGTTGTCTTGAGTCTCAACAGAGACAGAACAAACCGGGTCAAGTCTCTTTGTAGCTGCTTGTCTGGTGCAGGTGTTGCTTCTCTGCCCCCCCCCCCCCAGCGTGGGACTGATTCTGGGACGGTGTGATTGCCGAGACGAGGCTCATTGAGCGTCTCCTCTCCAGAGCTGATTCAGACTCTAACCGCCTCTTCCTCTTCTTCTCTCCCCCCCCCCCCCCCCCCTTCCCTTCCCCCCCCCTCTTCCCCCTCTCTTATTTGCAGGTGTTTGGAGGACTAGTAGGATGCTGAGTATCTTTCCTCCTCGCAACTGTTCTCCACCTTGCTCTCCATGACCTGAGAGCGCCACCACAGTGGGAGGAAAGAAATACCAGGGAGAGAGAGAGCGAGGAAGAGGAAGAGGAGGGCAGAAGGCCAGGGAAGGAGGGAAGGAACACTATTTTTTTAGTTGTCATTTGTTTCCACCTCATTAAATGGCGGCAACGGAGGCCAACGCGGCGCCGGTGGTGCAGGAAGACGGGAAAACCCCCGAGAGCAAACCGGGGGAGGCGGAGCAACCGGCTAAAAACGCCAATGCTAATTCAGAGACTGTCAACAACGAGGTTGTCGATAAAGATGGCTCCGCCGTCAACAACGAGGTTGTCGATAAAGATGGCTCCGCCCTCAACAGCGAGGTTGTCGATAAAGATGGCTCCGCCCCCAACTGCGAGGTTGTCGAGAACAAAGAGACTGCGAATAATGACACCGCTGCAGCAGGAGGAGCTCAAGAAGGAGAAGCGACGGCAAGTGAGGAGGCAGCACCTCCCCAGAGTTCAGAGAACACGCCCTCCGCTGAACCCAAGACCTCCCTCCTGGACTCCTTCCTCAACAAGAGCGGTCTGGGAAAGGTGATGGGAGGAAGGAAGAAGAAGGAGCACAGCGCCGCCGCTGGAGGAGGAGAGGAGGCCGCGGCTGAAGGAGGCAACAAAGAGGCAGAGAAAGCAGGAGAGGAAGCTGCGGCGGCTGAGGGAGGAGCAGAAGGAGGTGCAGAAGGGGAAGCGGCGATAGAGAAAGCACCAGAAGCTGGTGAGAAGGAGGAGGAGAAGAAAGGAGAGAAGAGCAAACCTGTCGAGTCGAAGTCGACGGTTCGAGATCTGATCAGGAAGCCGGTGGCGAGGATCTTCTCCCACCGCAGCACCGAGAAGAAAGACGGAGCTGCTGCAGAGCCCCAGAAGCAAGTCACGGTTCGGTCCAAGTCCCTGGACCGGCTGGAAGATCCCGAAGCACTGAACACCACTGCAGAGTCCGCCGCAGATGAAGCAGCAGCAGCAGGAGGAGCAGAGGGAGGCGCAGAGGAAGAGCAGAAACCATCCTCCTCCTCCTCCTCAACAACAACAACCAAGCACATGAAGCGCTGGCACTCCTTCAAGAAGCTCATGGCTCAGAAGGCGCACAAAAAGAGTGGAGGAGGAGGTGAGGAGGGCAAAGAGGAGGGGGCAGATGGAGAAGGCGGCGGCAGAGACTCCTCCACGCTGGACTCCAAGGACTCGGGGCAGAAGAGGTGGAAACTGAAACGCTCCTGGACCTTCCAGGGCCTGAAGAGGGACCCGTCTATCGTTGGGATCAGCGGCAAGGCCAAGGGCTCTGAGCCGGAGGAGGCAGGAGCGGCAGAAGGAGCCGAGGGAGGCGCAGAGGCTAAAGCCGAGGGAGGAGCAGAGGAGGCCAAGGCAGAGGGAGGGGAGGAGAAGGAGAAAGCTGAGGGAGGAGAGGAGGAGAAGGCGCCGGCAGCGGGAGGCGGAACGGTGTCGCAACACGCCAGTGAGATCTGGACTTCCTTCAAGAAGCGCGTCATCCCCAAATCCAAGCGTGCCAACACAGAGTGCGCCCCCACTGGAGAGGAGGACGCAACTGCAGCTGGCGCCTCAGGTGAGACGGCGTTCTGGGAAATAAAGCAGGGAGCAGGCGCTCCGGGATCGTCTGTCAGAATAGAGGGAAAACCGATGATTTACGTCACGACCTTTTACACCGGGGTGGACGACGGGGTCAACCGCGGTTCTGTCGTCCCAACAGTCGTGGGGATGAACCCGGTCCGTGACCTCGGTTCTGACCCAAATCATTCTATTGGACTCAGAACTTTACAAGCAGAACCCCAGCAGCCAATGAGAACCAGATCCCAGAGGAGCAGATGCTGCTACCTTGAGGCTAATTTTAGCTAGCACGCTACCGCTGACGGAAACTAAACAATACCTTGAGGCTAATTTTAGCTAGCACGCTATCGCTACGGCTTCGGTCCTGATGGTTCATCTTTAGACGGCTGCTGGGGGGAAGCTGAGTCCGATCGCGTTCTGAAGCCACACCTGAACGCGATGCTGGACGCAAATTCATCAGGTGGTCGAATGAAACGGGATGATGAGATAATAACGAATTAAAGTGGCAGTGTCCTCTGGGATAAATCAGTCTGTAATCAATAACCCCGAATGCCTTCTGCCCTCCAGGTGAGGATGGGGCAGGTGAGGAGGGCAAGACAGCCAAGGCCAAGCGCTCACATTATGGCCGCGCCGTTTCCCTGAAGAACTTCATCATGCGAAAGGGCAAGTCCACCAGTGTGGACCTCGGCGAGGGCACCAAGGAGGAGGAGGAGGAGGAGGAGGAGACGGAGGCCCCGGAGGGAGGAGGAGGTGCAGACACCGAAGCAGCCACAGCTGCCGAGGAGACCAATGACAAAGACGCAGCAGCAGGGGAGAAGACGGAGGCCACGGCGGAGAATGCAGAGGAGGCGGAGAAGGAGAAGGAGGCGGAGAAGGAGGTGGAGAAGGAGAAGGAGAAGGGGAAGGAGTCG
The DNA here is from genome assembly GCF_040956055.1 of Brachionichthys hirsutus. Taxonomy (NCBI): domain Eukaryota; kingdom Metazoa; phylum Chordata; class Actinopteri; order Lophiiformes; family Brachionichthyidae; genus Brachionichthys; species Brachionichthys hirsutus. Next base: position 857,275 of record NC_090907.1, on the reverse strand, counting down.
CCGGCCGATGCTCCGGTGACCAACGGGGAAAACAGCTGCTCCAACGGAACAATGGAGGACGACGCAACACATAATCACCAGGAGGAGGAGGAGAAGACGACGGGGGACAGCCCCGTGAAGAAGACCAAGGAGGCAGGAGCAAAAGAGGAGGCCAACACCAAGATCATCAACGCCGCGGCAGCTGTGAACAGCGGTGAGTCAGAACCTCGAAACAGCAGAGCAAACGAAGGAGGAGATACTAACAACAAACAACAACAACCACCTGCTCTAACAAGCGTTAGCACTAAGCAAGCTAGCTGCCAGCGACCTGAGCTAGCGCTAGCGGCTAGCAGGTCGGAGGAGGAGGAGGAGGGAGAGGGAAGGGAGCCCCCGCACAATGGAGGCTGTCACTATGATGCAGAGTCAGGTGATGAGGGAGAGAGGGAGGCGGAGGAGGAGGAGGAGATGAGGAAGAGGGATCTCCGAGATGTAGCGGTGGCCATCGTTCAGGACGCGATGTCAGCAGCGACCGACCAATTAGAGAGGGAGCTGTGCGTCAACAACGGTCGAGCCCGGTGTTACGACGCAGACACACGATGAGACGTAGGTAAAAACACAAAGCGCAGGTAAACTCGTGCGTGGAAAAAACACGTAAAGCTGCACGACGTAGCGAAGGCTAGCACAAATAAACGCATGCAAACACACGTGTCAAAGGGACAGTTCAACATTATGAGAACGACTGTTTTCAATCACGTCTTTTTGTGTTTGGTGCAGGCATGGTTCAGGATGTAGTTAGCCTAGCTTAGCATAACGACCACCAGCATGGGGAAGCGCCTATCTAACGCTAATGCATTTTTACCTGGTGGATTTCCCTTCCTTCCGGGTTTTTTAACCATGCTAGGCTAACAACAGCTAAACACAAGTTAGAGCGTATTTCCCAAAATGTTGAACTTTTGCACAAACCCAAATGGTCATGTCGACTCGCCGTTGTGATTGCATGATTAACATAAAGCTCTTTAGAGGAACTGCAGTTTAGTTGTTAAACGTTTCACAGACGAGAGACGGAGGCCGGTAATTTAACCATGATGTCAAGTTCATGGAAAAACCGGGTGACATTTACTCGGGCGGTGAGTTCGGGCTCCCGGGGGCCGCAGCGGCGAGACAAAACGCTTCGTGAACTTGTATCGAAATATAACTATCAGACACGAGACCGGCTGCCTCAGCCTGAGCTCCCGGGAGTCCTTCATTTCAGGATTCATCATTTCAGCTTTTCTTTCTGGTCTGTTATGACCCACGGACACAAACGAGTCGAGCGCTAATGAGAGGAAGCGAGTTTTAAGTTCGTCGCCCCCTGACATTTAAAGTGTTTCTTTATTTGGCCACAGGGGCGGCTTTCCTTTTGAAGCTAAAATTTGTTTCCCCTTCCACACCTGAGAGCTGGGCGCTAAGCATCAGGACGTGACGTCTTCCAGGCCGCTGCTGACTGAGCCGAAGAAATACCAAAAATATATATAAATAATCTCAGGAAGATTTTTATAAGATTGTTGTTGTGGGGTTTAGCAAAAAATGCTAAAAGCTAGTTTGCTAGGTACCAAAATAGATTCTGCAACTCAGAACAGAGGAAGAGGAAGAGGAGGAACAGGAAAATGCGCGTAAGGCCACCGCCATCCTCGGTGCTCCGGCAGCTGGCTGCTAACGCTAACTAGCCGTAGCTCAGATAGTTAGCCGCGGAAGAGAAAAGCTGGTTTAGCAGACATCAATGGAGTTGAGTCCATCAACAGATTAGAGGCCGAAATCAAAGCGTCACCGAGCCTCGTCATCGAGCCAGATTAGCCGCCGCCTCTCGCTCCGCGCGGGGGGGCGGGGCCAGAAAGATGTAGACGTGACAAACCAGAGACAGTCAGGACATCAGGGACAAGGTCTGACAGAGAAACTATGGAAGGCAAGAAGGGACAAAAATGGAAATGAATGCCAGACGACGATGATGATGATGATGATGATGATGTTATTTGCTTTGTGTACGTCTTTAACTCAAGAATAACCAAACTAACTGAAGCGACATCTGTACTAAACCACTAAACACACATTGAACCCTTTTATGTGACTGTTTATTATCCTTTTACCTATTTTTTAATACATTTTTTTTCTGTTATCATTTACCAGACAAACAGGCGGAAAACGTGTGAGGCCACACAAAGAGGATTAGAACTGCCCGGGATTCGCTGAGCAAGGAGCCCCCCCCCCCCCCCCCCAGTCCCCGCCCCCTCGTTCCATAACTCCTCCTACTCCTTCCTCATCCTCCTCTTCCTCCCGAATAATCACGTGTAAACAGATCACCATGGCGAGACAGAGGGAGAGAATGAGAAAGATGCAATCCATGTAGATGAGAAGTGAAAAATAATAATCACTCAGAGAGCAATAAATCACGCCCTCCTCCTCCATCCATCCATCCATCCATCCCTCATCCATCCCTCCGTCCGACACATCCACACAAACAAACGTGTACATCCAGTGTTTTTATTTTTCTCTCTGCTTGTCTGTGAGATTTTATATTGTCTACGAGAGAAAAGAAAAGTGTAAAAAAATCGAGACATTCCACCCTCCCTTTATTCCCCTCCCCGTCGAGCGACTTATCCGACTCCTGATTGGTGGATTTAATGAAAAGAGAAAAAGAAAAAAAAAGACTGTTAGTTTTATAATGATGGCCATTTTGGTTTGTAGTCCCCCTGAATATGCCCCCCCCCCCGTCTGCCCCAGTAGGTATTTGACAGTAGCAGGACCATGCTGCTCCAGTATATAAACTGCCCTGAGGAACGCCACCTCCCAACCGACACCGTAACGTCTTCGGCTTTGTGTGTTAATGTTTTTAGACTGTTATATTGTGTACACGAATAAAAAAAAAAAGAAAACACGTCATCCATTATTCAAGTAATTTTTTCTTTTTCCTCTTTGCTTTGGAGTTTCTTTCTTGTTTTATTTTCTAAGAACACGCTGTAATTAAAAAAAATAACAATAATGACCATGATGATGTTTTGTTGGTCCAAGTTTTCACATGCCCGCTAGCAAATTGTCAAGAAAAAAAAATAGTACAATAAAGACGAAAATCTAACAACTAAACTGCAACTTCTGTTTTCATCTGGTGGGGGCGGGGCACTGGAACGCTCATTAACCTGTGTATCGATAATCCCAACCCTTTACATAATCGGCTCGCAGTCCCAACCTGGGATGAAGTCGTCCCGAAGGAGGTTCTGGATTTAGAAAAGGGTCCGATATGAACTATCATGAAAATGTCTTCTGGTTCTGATCCAGAATGAGGTCAGGAACAAATATTACATTTTAACATTAAAACCCATTTATGGATTCAAAGATCTTAGGAAAGCCTTGCTTTGATTTAAGTAACAGCTGCTATGGATGGATCTGACCTCTGACCTCCGCTACTCCTGACGAGCCTGTCATTGACAGCACCTGCCTTCATTTTCACACACCTGTGCTCGTTAGCCAGGCTGCTCTATAAAAGGAGGAGCTTTCCCTTGTTCAGGGGTGACTGCCAGAGAACCAGCACCTCCGGTCTGTGTCTGTGTCTGTGTCTGTGTCTGTGTCTGTGTCTGTGTCTGTGTCTGTGTCTGTGTCTGTGTCTGTGTCTGTGTCTGTGTCTGTGTCTGTGTGTGTGTGTGTGTGTCTGTGTCTGTGTGTGTGTCTGTGTCTGTGTCTGTGTCTGTGTCTGTGTCTGTGTCTGTGTCTGTGTCTGTGTCTGTGTCTGTGTCTGTGTCTGTGTCTGTGTCTGTGTCTGTGTTCATTTCAGGATTCAGACTGTTCTCAGGTCAAGTGTTTGACTTTGACTCAGTTTGAACGCGGCTCTGAAATTGGAACTTTACACGGAGGATTGAGATCAAGCGGTTTTACTATTTTCTCTGGAGAACCTGTGTGAAATCGTCACGGATCTGTTTCAGTGCAACAAATCCCCCCCCCCACACACACACCTACACACACACACACACTGTGTGCAGGTTCTTCCCTTCATGGCTAGTCCAACAAACACTGCGCCTTTATTCCTTCTTGTTCAACCAAAATGCTCCGGTTAAATCTCTACAGACTCTTTATCCAGAAGTGAAGAAGAAAAACCCAAATCAGGGACACGCAAGTGTGTTCTCGTTTTTTTGTTTTGAGACTTCAGCATTTAAAAATGAGATTGTTTGTTTGTAAATGAGAATCAAGATCAGAATTTTCATGGGACCATGTTTGTGATGAAATTGCTGCCATGCTGTGTTACTGTGTCTTTGATGTATACTATTGTCTTTGATGTAACGTGTCATACTATTGTCTTTGATGGTGGCGGGGGGGGGGGGGGGGTGCACATCAAAGGGTTACCTATTGATGTGTATGGTGATATTCCACTTTGATGTGCTGTTGAAGTCATCTGGAGGAAACCTATATATACAAACACACTAACACTCTCAGGTATCTACCGAAGATCAATGACAACTACAGAGATGCAAGCATCACCACAGAACTCCGAGGACAAGCCTCTGGCCCTCCATGCACAATCCACTTTACAGCTCGGTGAGCTTTTCACAGGATTCCTTGGGACTCTCACCAAGGAAGAGTGGGAGGGTCTTCAGTCAGGGACCGTTGATCCGAATACTGACGCACAGCTTGCGGTTTTGTTCACAGATTTAGTTCAAGTCGTAACTGATGATGTGCGTCAAGCAGTTCTGGAAAAAGCTCCAGAACTGCTTGAAAAGATTCCCAGTTCTCCCCTGAAAGCAAAAACGTCAGGGACGGGCTTTGCTGTTGCACACCAGCAAGTCCAGGAAGCGCTGGAAGACGTGATTCCACCGGTCCTTGCCTTTACAATGGGTGTTCCAGAGGTTGTTGAGGTCATGACACCGTATGAAATATCACGGCTTTTATCCAACGAGGTGATGAAGAGCTTATGCTCTTCGCCACACAGCAGCCCCGTAACTGCGAACACGCCGGAGGCAAGTGCGCCGCGTGTCTTCAAAAATCCCGGGAACAATTGGTTGAGGATACTGCTGCACTTCAAGGTGCTCCTCCAGAGATTTGCACCCAAGGTCCGCAAATTCCTCTGCAGGAAGAAAGCGAAGGACGTGCCGGCAGTGAATGTGGGAGATTTTATTCCTCCAGACGATGTGCGATGTTCCATGAAAAACGCCGCCGATGCCGTCGTCCAAGACATGGAAAGTACCGATTTTAAAAGGGAAAATGTCGTCTGTGAACCCACAGAAAGGAAAAAGGAATTTCTTCCAGAGCCGCCAGAGGCCCCGGCCATCATGGAAGGGGTGCCTTTGGTGCCTGTGGAAGAGGAAGATCTCCCCACTGAAGAGAGGAGTGACGTCCAAACAGCAGCGTCGCCTGAAGACTTGGAGGAGCGGTGTCGCTGGATTATCACAGTGCTCTTCTCAAGGATCTTCCAGGGGACGAACGTTGACATGACGGACATGACGGAAATGACCGAGTTGATCACGAGTCTGTTAGTCGCCAGGGTGCAGGAGTCGAGCATCTCTCTGGAGATGAACATGCAACAGGTCAAAGAGCTCGCCAAAGCTGTCCATAAGAAGCTCTGCAAAGTGATGGACGACCCGCGGACAGTCTGCATGATCCTGATGGGGAAGGAAGTGTCAAGTTACACGGTTGACACAATTTTCAGAATGCCAATGGTCGTCGACATACTGGTGACGTGTCTGGAGAAGACAAAGACACAGAAGAGCAACGCTTTTGTTCGGGTCTTCAGGTCTTTCTGTGGCCTCTTTCGGAGGTCAAAGAAATCCGAAGACCCATCCAAGTCTTTTCGGTGAGACGATCAGGTCCGTTGTACCCCCGGCCCCCCCACGCCTTGCAGGTCATAGGTGTTGCAGCACCTATCACCGCTGCCTGTGGGCGAGTGGCGGGGTGCACCCTGAACATGTCGCCACACAGACAACCATTCACGGCCCGGCATCGTGTACCCCCGCCCCCCCACGCCTTGCAGGTCATAGGTGTTGCAGCACCTATCACCGCTGGCTGCGGGCGAGAGGTGGGGTGCACCATTATTGAATAAAAATTAGAAAATGTCTATCTTTGTCTTGTCTATTATATTGATGGTGTAACTATTTACATGAATCTTCAACAAGAAAAAAAAAAGTCCAACGCTTTCTTCACTTTTGGCAACGTGGGCGCTGGCGCTCTCCTCGCAGTTGTCACACTGTCGGGAACTTCATCCTCGCTGGGCGATTTTGATGGGCTTGATTTTCGACTTCCCTACTTCATGAGGGCAGGAGTTATTGATTAGGGCTGAAGCTTTTATTTCTTCCATGCGTTTTATCAGACCCATGGCGACTTCGGAGGTGAGCCTCGGAATCACGTTGACTTTGAACTGGAATCTTTTCCCTTTCCTCATTGTGGGGGGGGCTATAAAACATTCTTACACCGTTCAGGTTACTCCAGGGCGGGCTAGCTTGTTTGTTGGTTTTCTTAGCTTTTGCTTATGGGGAAGCGCCCTTGTCTACAAAGATAATCAATGGTTTCCTTGTCTATATTGAATGGATAGCTTTAAAGCTAGCTAGCAACAGCAGGATTAATGCTAGATGTGGATAGCTTAAAAGCTAGCTAGCAACAGCAGGATTAATGCTAGTTGAATGCTAGCTTTGGGTTTAGTGTTTTATTCCTTTTGTCACAAACTTTACATTTAAAATAGACACACTCTTTGAAATTTCCCAAACGTGAACAATTTTAATGATTCAAATTGCACTGAAACACCAAATCAGACAAAAACAAAACACACACAAATAGTCAAGAAGGAGAAATAAACGCAGATATTCCTCTAAAGCAGCGAGTCTTTCACTTTTATAGATTCACAACTTCGGACATGACAGTTTTAAAGAATCGTCGTTAGTTAAAGTAAAACTAAGCAGAACAGGGAGAATGAAAATACCCAACGTTTGAAAAACACACATCGGCATGTAAACGGTGAGAAGGCAACTTTTGAAAATATACTGTATCGAAATATAAATACAAACAGGCAATAAAAATAAAAGGCAAAAAGGATCTTTTCGCCGTGGCGATGGACATTTCTCCCCCTGAATGAATCAAGGCTTACAAAGCTCATAAATTCAGGGGTAAAATCACACCGACACCCATCGCTGCCTCCTCACAAACACGATTAAACCTCGTACGCTGATACTACGCTCTACTATTCATCCTCTCTTGCTCCATACTTTCTTCTTCACTCCATCTTGGACATCTCAAACTTAGTCGTCATGATTTCCTGCAGCAGAAAACACATTGAAAGTTTTGGATGGTAACAAACAGACGAGTGGAACACGAGAAAGTTAGCTTAGCTTCTCGATATTAATGCTAATGAGCGTTGGCTCCTGGGCAGCCACAAAAAAAAGCTAACCCTTTATAAATCAATGAGCTCTTATGTCTTAAACAAAGTTCTGACTGTTACTGGAGGCTAAATGTGCAGCATTTGCATTTATCAGGTTAGCATTAGCCTAGAGCAGAATAAAAAAACAAAACTACCGTATTTTCAGGAGCATAAGTCACACTTTTTTCATAGTTTGGCTATTCCTGCGACTTAGATTCCGGAAAATACGGTAGATAAAAACCAGAACTGTAAACGACAGGAACATTTTGAGTTAATCTGAAGTTCAATGAATCTGATTCAAAAGCCCAGCGACAGCTCTGATGCTAACAAGGTGCTAATCTGATGCTAATCTGTTCAAAAACAAGAGCTCCTGCGTCATCATGCGCTACATAACGCGAGCTAACGGCGATGCCGTGGTTGGATGCTTAATTAGTCTGCTAACTAGCAAGACGCTGTTACATAATGGTGATTCCATCCCATAATAAGACCGATTCATCACAACGTCCACGTCCACGTCCGCAGATTGAACCGGAGACGCCGTCCGTCCACCTCCTTCCCTTTTCCTGTCCTCCGCTTCATTCATCCTCCGTTTAGTAAATCTGCGGATTTTAATAACTCTCAGGGGATTACGGGGCAAATAGATTGCTACGTAAGAGTCACTTTGATGATTGGTGGATCCTTTAAAAAGGTTCCGCTTGAAGGTCAGAAGGTCAAATGGAATTAAAAAAGCAAATAACAAAGAGTTAGATTTAACCCAATCGCTATTTGTATCGGAGATAATCAATAGTGACAGGCACGTCTGCGTCACATCGTTCTGGTTGCTATGACAACAGAAGATGAACAGTGAGTTGTAACCATGACAACAGCGGCAGATTGCTTGCAGTCCTTTGCTGTTCACACTGGGAACGACACTCCTCTGTGTGTGTGGGTGTGTGTGTGTGTGTGTGTGTGTGTGTGTGGGTGTGTGTGTGTGTGTGTGTGTGTGTGTGTGGGTGTGTGTGTGTGAACGCAAAAGGAACTCGTCACGGTTTTACGACGGATACGTTTTGCATTAAACGACCGACGTATCGATGACATCACAGCTCGGTGACGACTTCGGAACACGTGACCTCGTACCTCATCCGAGTCCAGCAGCGGGGGCAGGGCGCTGAGGCAGAAAACAGAAACACTTTCAGAATTGATTTGATGTTCATTTACGATCAGTTGTGATAGTCGGCGTAACCACGACGACGACTCACACATCAGCGATGGACGTCGGGATGTTCTCCTCGACCCACTTCAAATCTTCATCCTGGAAGAACCAACAACGACGTTTACCTGTAACTCCCGCCGGAGTTTAGCCTTCAGTCGTGTGCGAGTGTTCCGGGTTCGTTTAGGATCCTGTACGGGTCACGCGCCGAGCCGCGTCTCAGAACCCGGAACGCGACGGGTCTGCGGTTCCTCCCGGATGACGTCACACGTGCTCGCTCACCGTTTTGCTGCCTTTGGCCGACCCGTTGGGCTCGTTCTTCAAGCCTCTCATTTTCACTCCCTCTGGAGACGCAAAGGATCAAAGCGTGAGGACGGACTCGACGGTTAAAGGAAGACGGGGGACGGGGACGGGGACGATGTCTGACCGAACGCGTCGCTCATCATGGGCTCCTTCTCCTCTTCCTCGCTTTCATCGTCTAACAGAGGGCTGAAGGCGTACCTGACAGGCAGAGGAAGAAACTGGCTTTACCGCCTCACAAAAAGAATAAATAAACCGCCACGAGTCGCCTCACACCTCTGGTTATTGGCCGACGGTCGCCATAGGAACATGATGACCAATAGGATGAAGGAGAACAGGAAGCGCCAGAAGGCTTCGTCGATCCAGAGCTCCCTCCAGTCCTGCGGAAGTTATTCCATGAGCAGCTTCCTCTTTCAGGATCAGCTGGTTTTACCGGCGTCTAATTAAAACATCAGAACTTACGGCGTGACACTGAGTCACCCTGAAGGTCCGGGTGCTCCAAGCGATGAAGATGACCGACGCTGAAATACACAAACACACGCACAGATTTTAAATTCCCGAGGAGAAGACGCAAACATAAAAACCCGCGCGGAGTTCTCCGTACCCACGACGGCGAAGATGAGCGTGTTGGTGAAGTGTCTGTAGAGCGAGAGCTTCACGACGTTCCTCCTCAGCCTCAGCAGCTTCATCGTCTGCGCCAGACTCACGAAAATGTGACGTCACAGTCAAGGAACGCAAGAGACCAAACGCATCGTGGGTTCGGATCCCGTTCTGCTGAGACGGCTGGATGCTACGTGCGAAGTGTCACGCCCCTAAAGACGTTTCAATAGCTAAAATAAACCGTAAATCAACGAATCAGTTCACAGCAGGATATTAACCGCGTTATTTACAGATGCTGACCAGACAAAGACGAAAGCAGAAAGTCAGAAAATAAGCAAGAAACTTAAACTAAATAAGACGGGGGGGTGGGGCATGCAGTAGCGGATATCCACCAGCAGAGGGCGGAGTCCAGCACAGCCAGAGGGATAGCGGCCAGGAGGACTACGTCATCTTTAGCCTGGAGACAAAGAAAAGAACCACAGAAGAAAAACAGACAAAAAGAAGAAGGGGAGGAGTCAGAGGGAATCAAAATGGAGTGGCAGAGGATGAGGAGGAAGATGAAGATGAAGAGACAGGCAGTGGCGGCAAAGGATTCCGAAACGTTCGGACTGGTTTTGAGTTTACGCCCAAAAGTTTGATTCACCTCCCGAGGCATTCCAGGTGGGAGGGGCTTACCAATGACCAATATAGTGATAATTCACAACGCAGCCCAAATAAACAACAAAGCCCACAGGCAGAGCTTAAGCCGCATCGCCCTCTAGTGGTGGGCGTCCCAGATAAGCTTTATTTTAGTTTATTAACACGCTCGTGTGTGCGTTCGTTAAAGGATATCCACCACACAATGCAGGAGTCAATGAGGGCCAGCATGATGTCACACAAAACCCGAACGCTGCTGTCGGCGCCTCGGCCCTGAACAGAGAGGACGAGTCACAGCGGGAGCATGAAGTAACCATCACCGAGCTGGAATTCACGGTCAGTACAGTTGTACTTCAAAATGTACTGCGAATACATTTCACTCGAACGTGAATTTAAAATGTAGGACAGGTTTAATCCGCCCGACCGCGCCTCAAACCAAAGCTCCCGACGGGCGCTGGGCGTGAACGCAGCTTTGCGCTAAGCATTAGCGAAGGGCCCTCGGGATCGCATCACTCACGGCGTTGACCCTTAAGATGCCCTCGACGTTGGCGAAGATCAGGTAGAGCAACCCGACACCGACGACTCTGTGGAGTAACGCGCCGAGCCTGGGCCTGGAGGACAGACGCGCACGTTGAGCCGACGCCGGCGGACATTTTGTGGCTCAGCCTGAAGTCGTCACGCCGACTTCGGTGCTTACTTGACGATGCCGTAGCCCAGACTGGCGATGATCACCAGCACCCTGGCCAGAGTCCTCTTCACCGTTGAGAGCACCTCTGCAAAGACCACCGCCCCGTAGACTGCAGGGCGGGGGGGCAGACCGTTTACAGGCCAATCGCTCGCCTCGCCTCCTCCACCGAACCCCGCCTACCTGAGGAGCCCTCGTATCGGATGCTCTGGAACTCTGCGTAATAGATGGCTTTCTCCAGCATGCCCAGGAAGATGACTCCTCCGATCCAGAACTGGATCCTGAGCAGATCCCTCCAGTAGCAGGCGGACAGAAGCAGCCACAGGAACGCCAGCAGCACGTAGACGATGCACATCGCCATGTAGAACTGGGGGGCGGGGCAACGCGATGACAACAATGTGCAGCCGCGGCGCCGGCGGCAGGAGGAACGGCAGCCGGACGCGTTCTCACCATCATCAGAGGCCACTCGGAGGCTGAGATGAAGCCATGAGGTCCCTTCATGCTGATCTCCACTGGAAACACAACGGACGCCATCAGTCGCCAGGGCAACCGCGCTACGCCGGCGCTTAACGTTGAACAGGAAGCGCTCCACGCCGCGACTCACGCTGCAGACTCCAGGGCGCCGGCGACGCTCGGCTCTCGTCTCCGACCTCGACGATGCTCAGGATGAACATGTAGGGTCCGTCCTCCCACGTTTGGGCCACCACATCAAAGTCAGCCGGAGGGGGCGGAGTCTGAGTGACACGGGAGTTCCGCCTTCAGCTGGCTGTGATAAACGCGCACGACCGACCTCGCCGGACCCCGACTGACCTTTTCAGAAGGCTCTCCTGATTTATTTGAAGTTTCCTCCATCTGTCCCGAAACAGGTTGAAAGACGGGAGGAAAGAACAAAGAACATTTAATAACATCAAAGAGTACGGACTGCCGGACGTGCGCACCTTCGGTTTGGGCGACTCCAGCTCCCTCCTCTTCCTCCCGTCATCCGGAGGCTTCCCGCTGGTTGGCTGAGAAACCCGTTTGAGAGAAAGGAAACCACCGATCTTATTTCTACGCGACTCACGGGGGCCGCGCCAAACTGATCCAGGATCCAATCCGGGGCTCCGTTTCAGAAGGAGGACGCGTCTCTCACCTGTTTCACGTCTGCCAGCGGGGCTTTAGTGTCAAAGTGTTCCAGTCTGAACTGTCAGGGGGAACAAAGAGTCCCCGCGTGAGCCCACTCTGCTCCCGATCCCGGTTCGGTGTGCGTGTGCGTGTGCGTGTGCGTGTGCGTGTGCGTCACCACGTCATAGTTGAGGTTAGCCCTGCAGCTGATTGGAGGATACCGGTGTGAAACATAAAATCCGCTTCCTCCTCCATCTGCAGCCGTCTTCTTCATGAAGTACTGGTCGACGTTCTTCGCCTGGAACGAACGAAAGGAGAACAAGCAGCTGCTAAAACATTCGCCGTTTCCACGGCGACGTTTCTCTCACACTTCATTTCATTCCTAAATGACGTCTCTTTTCAAACGTCGATAGAAGAATCAAACGGGCCTGAGAGCCCGAACCAGTCAGCAAACCGGGCCCGAGCAGGAAGGGAAAGGGTCTCACATTCAGGGCGAAGACTTCATCGTAGCAGCGAGAGTTCCTCAGATACCAGGACAACTCGAACTGGACCGGAGACGGGGAGGAGTTACACACCTCTGACACCACTGTCACCACACACACACGCGCACACGCACATGCACACGCGCACACACACACACACACACGTTAGTTAATGGCAGACGTAAACATGTGAAATAAAGTGTTTTCCAGACGAGCCACTCGTGACCTTTCAGGGTTAAACTGGTATTTATCGGAGGAAGCATTTTAAGATAACAGACCGCTCCTTGAAATGCTTTTCGGGGGGGGGGGGGGGGGGGGGGGGGGTTACCTACGTTTCAGGTGGATGAAGCTGTTGTTCAACAGCGTTTGGGTGTAGAAGAAAAGGCGTTGGCTCTTCAGACGCTCCTGGAACACAAACAGACGCTCTGATTGGCTACGACGCTTCGCGTGGAGAACAGAGGCTCATATTTATTCTGATTAAACTTGGTCCGGGAGATAAGAGAGAGGTGCTCTTTCATCTTCCGCTTATCGCTGGACGTGCTGCCTTTTATGACTTCATTTCTCTTGAAGGAATAAACTGAATCGTTTTCGTCCATCGATCCCGTCTGTGTGTCGGGAATGGGCCCGGAAAGCTGGAATCCGCTTCCCGGACATTTCTGCCTCATTTACGAAGGTGATTTCCAACATTTCATGTTTTGGGGCAAAGACCGCGCTGAAGCTTTGGGATGAAAGGCGATCAAAGAACTGATCCGGATGCGACTCCGCACGGATTCAGATGTTATTCTTTTGGCTCAGATTTGTCTAACCTGATGTTTCACACGAATGCAACACCACGAATGTGGGCGGAGCCTGTTGCTTGTTATAGTGAAACATCAATAACTAGAAATGATCAATCATTTTGCTGTGAACATTTTTATTAGCAATATCAGTATTTTATATTTACTGCATTATCATCATGTATGAGATTTAAATGTGATGAACTGCAGAGATTAATCTGATTTTATTCTGAGCGGCGTAATGTTCTGCTTCTGGAGCCTCTGGGCTAGCTAGCTCGTTTATTAGCATGCTAGTACAGCCTGGCTAACTGGATGTCAACACAGTGCTCTTGCTCGCGTGTCCGCTTCTCTCATTAGAGGCTATACTGCCGCCTACTGGACACTTCATTTAACACCGCCAGTACAAGCTGGTAACTCGTTTGACGCTTCTGTGATTGGCTAGTCCGGCTAACGACGTTTAGACGTGTGACGCAGCTCAATAAGCGGAACCTTTACCGCAAAAAAAAAAAACAACACACAATAAAACGCCACTTAGCGTCACCGCTAACCGGTTTAACGGATCTACCAGCCAGCTTTAAAACACGCAGACACCGATACAGCCTCCGGTGGTTCACGGCGCACAGGAAACTCACACTGGTGACGTTGAGGGTCCATTTACCGTGTTCGGACACGGCACCGACCGGTCCAGTCAACACCGTCAGCACCGCCAGGAAACCCGCCAGGGACCGGAGTACCGATCCGGTCCGACCTGGACCCGTAGATCTCGCCATTTGTGCCAGGAAAAGCAGAAACGGCGAAGCGTCCGGAACGACAGAATACTTCCTGGTTTCACGTGACGCCGCCGCGAGCCGCTCGATGCGTTCACTGAACGTCGGAAATATAAAAACATTTTAAAGCCCTGTTTTTTTACATTTATATAAATGGCTCAAATAATTTATGCTATAAAAGAACGGCTGGTAAGGTGAAATAAATAGTTGTTTAATTTATTCTGACTAATTATTAAACGGTTTAGTTATGTCGCTAGTATGCATTTAGACAAAGAGACAAATGCGGCGGTACAGTATGATTCTACCGGTCGGAGCTACACTGGAGGGCCGTGAACGCCTCTTCCATCTCTCCTGCGTTTAACTCACCTGGAGTTCAACTTTAATTCAACTCACCTTAATGTTTTTTAATTTGCTTCTATTTGCTTCTATTTGTTGTAGTGATTTGCACTTCAGGGCCACCGTAAGAATGTCTACATTTATGGACTCCTAAATTTTTTTTAATTTACATCAGATGAAAAATAGAAAGGATTCAGACAGACCTGAGATCAGATCTTCTAAAGTTCCTGATCTGGGTCCTGAAAAAAAGCTGCTTCATCAGAACTATCAGGCTAATGATGATCGGGGCGTCAGGGACAGGTTTTTCCACAGTCCTGGAGTCACGTGATGAGAATCAGCCAATCAGGGCACTGCTGCCTTCATGAACATGACATCGTGGGGACACCTGAATACCCGGTTGAGCCTTCAGACACACCTTTTGCTCAAAAAACGTCACTTTTGTTTAGATCAGAAGGATTTACAAAACGACATGCGAATCATTTAATAGTTTCATATCAGGTAAAAGTTATAATAATAAGAGGAGGTTCTGGGAAGTAGGTCAGAGGGAGGTGTGACGTCATAGGGTGTTTATTAAAATATCCATCCATAACGATTTATCAAACAATAGTTTGAAATCAGTCATCAAATGCAGAGAAATGGATGGTGGATGGACCCTGAACGCACCATACCTGTAGGGCGTTTATTTAAATTTCCTCTCCGACCAGTAAATCGGCGGAGTTTAGGACCTGGAGATCACCCCTCGGTGTGTGTGCGTGTGTGTGCGTGTGTGCGTGTGTGTGTGTGTGTGTGTGTGTGTGGACACAGAACTCCGCTGTTTCTTCTGGACTCTGCCTGTGGGCGTGTCTTCCTGCCTAAATAGCTGCGTCTCTCTCTCTCGCTGTTTGTCGGCGCGGCTCTACCTCTCCCGTCCTCGCTCGTCTCCCGTCGGCAGCAACACAAATCCCGGTAAGTCGCGCAAAAACCTCAAATAAACATTATTCTCAAACGTGATGTCGGTGTAGAGCTGTGTGTGTGTGTGTGCGTGTCCGTGCGTGCGCGCGCGCGTGTTTATTCTGTCCGAAACTCGATTACCTGAAACATTACCTGAGTTAAATCCTGTGGTAAATTTAACTTCAGTTTATCCAGGAGGTAAAAATACTGCTAATAAAGACGTGATGCGGGTTTGGGACTCGACGCGTTCCTGCGTTTGATCCCGGGAGGCGCCACACCTTAGCCGCACACGCAGGCTTTACTTCAAAGCCTTGACGACTTTGTTGTTCGCTCCATGTTTTTAACGTTTATTTTATTATTATTATTTACTTTACAGCACTTTGTTTTAGATCTTGGTTGTTTAAAGTACTTTATAAATAAAGTTGAGTTGTATTCAAAATAATCAAATCAATGAAAATAAATTATTAACTACTATTACTACTAGTCAAATTAGCCAGATTCAGCTATTTCCTGCTTGCTCGCTATATTTTCATCAGTGTGATAATTAAAGCGCTTTATTTTGTTGTCAATCTATTGATTATTGATAGTCGGAGGCCAGACATCCGTCTGAGACGCTGTGATTGGTCAGTGAAGCCATCACTAATCGCAATTATTTCCCTTCAGTGTGTCCGGATGTCGGATCTTAATTCCGAGTATTAAACCTGAGAGCGTTTCTCTCGCTTTTATTCGTGTCAGAAACTAATCCCGGCCTTTGTTCCTCAGGTTTTCCTGTCTCTTTGTCACTTCGGCGGCAAAATGGTTTTCTCTTTCATCTCCTCCCTCATTAAAGTGGTTTGGTGAGCACGGCAGGAGAACCTCTCTGACGTTCCGCCGTTTCCACCGTGCTAAGCTAGGCTAACTGTCTGATTGTGTGTCTTCCTCCAGCGATATCGACCCCAATGACTTCTTACCATCAAATCCAGTAAGTGGTGCGGAACTGGATCTAATTCAGACGAAACCTATTCTGATCTGAGTTAGTCTAGCGTGTGGGTCGGGTTTCGTGGGTTTGAATCCGGGTGCGAGTCGGACCTAACGGCCGCTCTCTCTGCAGCCGGCGCCTCGTCGGCCTCTTCAATTCGCCGAGGCCCACGAGGATGACGAGCAGAGGAGGTTTCGGCAGGCTTTTCAGAAGCTGTCCGGAGAGGTGAGCGGATTTATTCTTTATTCCTGTCAGCATTTCCTGCTTCCTGTCGGGCGGCTGCCATGTTTTTTTTTTTTTTTTACATTTTCTGATGTGCAGGGTCGCTGTGATGTGGAGTCTGATTACTCTTTAATACTCTGATTACTCTCCTGGCTGCCCAGCAGGTTAACGTCTTACAAAGCAGACTGTCTTTCTGCTTGTCACCCGACTCCTCATCGCTCGCCGCACCTGTCTGCATTCCAGACTCCGCCTTCTTTTGTCAGAGCTTTGTGGTCGAGCAGGTTTTTGTTTTCAGTCGCGGAACTTTCGTGCTCCGGTTTCATCTCTCCATCGAGGCTCTCTCTTAGCGCCGACGTGCTTTTTACCTTTTAGCCTAAATGCTAAAATAACACTAAAATAAAGTCACAATTATGCTAAAATAAAGCAGCAATAATGCTAAAATAAAGCGGCACTAATACAAAAATAAAGCAGCGATAAAGTTAAAGTAAAGCATTGATAATTAGCTGAGATCAGAATTGACTTATTGCTATTGGAGCCTTTTTGCCACTAGCCAATCACGGCTAGCTCTGACGTGCAGCGTTTAAGCGTTTAGCTGTTAGCAGCGGAACGTGAATAATTTCAACGATGCCGGCCCTACAGATCAAACGGGCGTTTCCTTTCAGGGCCGGCCGCCTGTCGAAGCACAGAAATGAAAGGAGAGTTAGAAAGTCTGTGAATTCCGGGTTCCCCGTCGGGCCCAGCGGCGGCGTCCGGCGGACGGGCCCAGCGGCGCCGTTCGGTCGGCTGCGGGCTGATGTCTCTTTATAAAGACGCAGCGACGCCTTTTGATTCTCCGTTTGTTCATTTCTTTGTTGCATTCTGGGACTTTGAGGATAAAAACACTCGCTGGATGTGGAATAGCTTCTCGCTCCCTCTCAAACGCGTGGGAGCAGCAGGGCGTGTCCGATGCACGGATTCCTCGCTGAGCGGTGACTCACCGCCGGGGTGTGGGCACCGGTTGGACCGGCGCTGACTCTCGCTGGGTCGGTTTTCTGAGTCAACAGGGATGCAGATGTTTGTAGTAAAGCAGGAGCCCCGCCCACCCGGCTGCAACCAGCTGGGCGGGGCCAGGCGGTTGATAGGGGCGGGGCCTTTTCTGGCTGCTGAAGAAACTTCCTGTTCACCTTTTTAAAGGGACAAAACTTGAAGAAGTTGGTGAGAAGAAAGGAAAGATCTTCCTGCAGATTAAAAATGTGTTACATTAGTGATTACTATTTATATGTTTTAGTTTAGTTCTTCACTAATGAAATAGTGTGTGTGCGTGCGTGCGTGTGTGTGTGTGTGTGTGTGTGTGTGTGTGTGTGTGCGTGTGTGTGCATGTGCGTGCGCATGTGCGTGCGCTAACAGGACCTGGAGGTGAGCCCCAATGAGCTCATGAAAATCCTCAACGACATCCTCTGTAAACGTGAGTCTGCTTTGGACCCTTTCATGCAGAGACGGAACTGTTTGAGGTTTTATTTATTTATTTATTTTTTATTATTCCTGACCCGAACAGATGATTCGTTGAGAACCGACGGCTTCAGCATCGAGTCGTGCCGCAGCATGGTGGCCGTCATGGACGTATCCTTTCAGCGAACCGAACGCCGCGCCTTCTCTCCTCCTCCTCCTCACAGGAAGGAGGTGAAGGTTCTGTGGGGGTTCTGTAAATTAGCTGCTAGCAGCTACTAGCGACTTTCAAATCTCCCATCCTACGAGTTAGCTTCTCTCATGCAAATGTGATTATTATTACTGCCCCCCCCCCCCCCCCACTTGAAACGATCGCCGCTGCTGCTTTGCGGTCTGTTTGACCTTTGACCCTTGACCCCACCCCCTTCAGAGTGACAGCACAGGCAAACTGGGCTTCCACGAGTTCAAGTATCTCTGGGAAAACATCAAGAGATGGCAGGTTGGTCCGCCCTCCGCACGTTTGACAGCGCCGTGGCCGGGTTGAGGGTTCCATCCCCTCTGGCAGCCGGCAGGCGCGGTCTCCATAGCGACGAACGCTGAGTGTTTGTGTTGTTTATTTGTCTCCAGGGCATCTATCTGAGACATGATGCTGATAATTCTGGTGTGATCTGCGCTCGAGAGCTGCCAGGAGCCTTCAAGGATGCAGGTGTGTGTGTGTGTGCGTGTGTGTGCGTGTGTGCGCGTGTGTGTGTGTGTGTCACCATGCATTAGCTACAGCGTCTGTGCAGGTTTCCCCCTCAACGACCAGCTCTACAAGATGATCATCCGTCGCTATAGCGACGAGCACAGCGACATGGACTTTGATAACTTCGTCGGCTGCCTGGTGCGACTGGACGCCATGTGCAGTGAGTGTCTCATTAATCACTTTACGTATTTATTTCTGTATTTTTGCCATTGTGTGTTGATTATACAGATCCTTTTGTGTTTTTCGTGTGCGTCACTAGTTAAAATGGTTTCGTGCAGTTTTTTAACACTAGCCTTTATAATCTTTAAAACACCGAGCCACACCCAAACCCCTCGTATCACACGAATCCCACCACAACCTCGATAATAGATTCTAATTTTACGTTTAGATGAGACCTAAATGTTTTATTTTTTAAATCCCCATCATAAATATTTTAACATTTTAATGACATGAAAGCATCTTTTTGACATCTCTTGGTTCTAATGTGTTTCCTGCAGGAGCCTTTAAGACTCTGGATAAGGACAACAGCGGCTCCATTGAACTGGACATCAAGGAGGTAAACGTAAACCCGTGGGTTCTAATCCTCCGGGTCCCCGTCCCCGTCCCCGTCAACAACATCTCCAGGACCCCTGGAAAAGTTTTGGACATTTTTTTGAGTCGGAAGAAACAAAAATATTTTTTTCAAAACACAATCTTTGATTCTTATTTTTTTTTTCTTTTCTGTAAAAAGCATCTAATTAGTTTGCATTCATTTCCACAAATTGTATAAAAGACATTTTATTGATTGTAAATATCACATTTTAAAAGTTGTTGTTTTCTACGGGGATCTTGTGATGATGTCATCATGTAATTTTATCCAATCATCATTCAGGAAGACCAACAAACCAACCAATGAATGTGAAACACACACATATACTAAATCCTTTTAATTAATATATTATGGGACGAGAAATTAAAAGCACCAATTGATTGTGTAAGGTTTGCTGGTGTTTTTTAACCCCGAGTTCTGCCTGCAGGCATCTGGATGCAACGATGCTGACTGACTTTGTCTCTTTCTCTCTCCCAGTGGCTCCAGCTGACGATGTATTCCTGAAGCGAAGGAGGGAAACGTCTTCTCCTCTTCCCCCCCCCCCCTCTCTCATTCTTCTTGTGTGTGTGTGTGTGTGCCTTATGGATGTGCAATAATGTTGGGAACTCCACCGTCTCCATCGGGTTCAGGACCAAAATGGGAATAAGAGTCTAAAGCTGAAGACGAAGGAAAGGAATCCGGCTGCTGTTGCACTCTCCCGTCGCTGCCAGGCGGTGGCGCTATATCCTCACATTCATACAGATTCCTAGGTTCCTCCTGCTTCAGGGCAAATGTTGAAAGGCTTTTGCTTACTAAGCTAAAAATGTTTACGAAATGTAATCTGAAGCTTTAAGAGAATAAACTGACGTAACAAAGGAAATGATGTTTGTGTTGTCTCCTTTTTTATTATATTACATTTTACAAATAAAAAAAGCTGAAGATGGAAACGAATGAAAAAAACACACCAGTTTATAAATGTTTTTAAGGGGTGTTTAAATTTAGTCTCCCTGTTTATAGCTAATTGAATTATCGCTGACTCGGCACTGTTATTGTTTAATGTTTGAATTCACATCTTTTATAAACCTTTAACTTTAAATAAGACAATTCTAACCCGCTAAATGAACGGACTTCCGTTTTGCGTTGGTTTCCTGTGTTGTGCGCTCGATGCTGGGCGGGGCGGGGGCGGGGGCGGGGGCGGGGCCGGTGTGGGGGAGAGGGGCGGGGCAGAGCGGAGATGCGAGGGAGGAGGAACAACAGGTCTCCATGCGAACAGCTGATGGTTCAAATCTGAGCGAGAACTCCGAGGGACTCCGAGAGACTCCGAAGACGAGCCGATGAAAGGTAGGAGAGATTGTTGCTTAAATAAACCCAGGAACAAGCTCCGCCCACTCACCTTTCATTTGATCGGATTAGATAAATAGCTCCAGCTGAGACGTCGGAATTAAAAACAACTCATTCATTTAAAACAGTTTATGTTGTGGTCACTCCCAGCTGATCGATCAATAAATATCATTATAGCCGAGATGGTTTCCGGGTTGAGAACTCAGGTGTTAAGTGACGTCATGGTGACGTCATCCCGGTGTGCGTGATGTAATTAGCGATGCTAATGAGATGCGGATTGTTTCCAGTGGACTGAAGGTCTTCTCTGCTCGATGGTTGTCATTTCAACAGATGCGATTTATTTACCTGGTTTTCAAGGTGCGGTCACTTTAAGATGACGTCATCTGATGACGCTGTGTTTACCAAGTAAACAAGGAGCAGTGGAAGTGAACTGCAATGATAATAAGTTAACAGGACAGTTTGTTCATCTCCTTTATTCCAGCGGGAGGTGATTAGTGTGCGTGCGTGTGCGTGTGTGTGTGTGCGTGCGCGTGTGTGTGTGTGTGTGTGCGTGCGCGTGTGCGTGTGCGTGTGCGTGTGCGTGTGGGACTGGTTGCACAAACCGAAGTCTCAGTTTGGGGCAGAAACTCAAGTTTTCTCGCTCAATATTGACGGTATATTGATTTTCTGCCGTCCCAGGCTTTTACTTTGGTAACGCGTAAAGTTATATTTAACGTGTCTGGTCCTTTTAAGGGGTTTCCGTCATATTTGAAGACATTTGGACGTATTTAAGTTTGTTTTGGTCAGATTTTAGGTGTTTTGCTCACATTAAAGGCCACAAAGGAGGAGATCAGCTCAATTCTATCATTTCCTGGTGCATTTAAATCTTCATTTGCCGTAATATATTTAATGATGATCAAACAGACTGACAGCAGAGAAGATAACTGCCCCCCCCCCCCCCAGCAGAGGCCTCACGCACCCTGGACATGCCCTGTTCTCCCCCCCTCCCTTCTGGAACTACATCTTCTTCTATCAGGCTGTTAAATCCATCGTCCCGCCCAAAGACTGATTTTAATTCCCCACACACACTCTATTATGTGCAATAACCCCCCCGCCCCCCCATTCTATTATCAGCTGTTTGCATCTTGTTGCTGCACCTGCACATATTTGCTCTATGAAATTGCTGCCTTCAATTACTCTGTGATTTACGTGTTTGTCTTCCTCTTGTGCTGAACGTTGGTGACGACAAAGGATTCTATTCTACATCACGAGGGAGGAAACGGGATCAATAATCTGCCTCATCACATGAAGACGTCCGACTCCTCGTCTGTCTCTGTTCTCCGGGCGCCCAACCCACCTGATGACACGCCTCGTTCTGGACACCTGGGACTGAACACGCACACGGCCGCCATGGCGTCGGACACGCCCGTACTGACGGAGCAGGAGGAGCTGCAGAGGAGAGCGCATCGGGTCACAGAGGAGGTGAGCCCTCCTCCTCCTCCTCCTCCTCCTCCCAAAGATTCCGTTTTTCTCGCAGCGTCTCTGTCTTTGGACATAAATCTTCTCGCTCCCAGACTTTAATCACTTCAACGTCCTCGTTAGACGTCCCCGGTGGGAGGAGCCCGATGAGCTGGCAGCGGTTAATCAGATCAGAACCGGCCTCGTTGTTTTCCGACCTCATTGATCCTTCCGTGATAACCCTTTCCCAACATTTGTTGCTTTCATTCATCCATTTCTTAAAAAAACCGAATAACATGATGACAGGCTGAAGGTGGGCGGAGCTCCGCCCGAGGGGAATCTTCCCTCACGGACACCTGGCTCACCTGGTTGCCATGGAGACACCTGATCTCCTGGCAGAGAAACACGAGGCACAGATGAGCTCATTGAGCTCACACAGACACACACACACTGTGGTGGTAAAGCTCGGGGGGGGGGGGTCAAAGGTCAAAAATAGGAAGTTGCTTAAAATCAATAGATCATCAATGTTATATTAATTGAGTATTATTGATTTTTTTAAATGTTTTTTTTGTGCATTTCAGTCCTTGGATAGCACAAGGAGGATGGTGCAGCTGGTGGAGGAGGTACACACACACACACACACACACACACACACTTACCTTCATCTTCATTAGCATCATTAGCATCATTAGCGTCCATGACAGGAAATAACGTTTCACCGTTTAAACAGGATGGATGATTGGAGAAGTGATTCACTTTGAGCTGCTGGGAAGGAATAGATCACAAATAAAAGTGTGTGTGAGAGAGAGAGAGAGAGAGGGCGTGGTCACCGGTGATGTCACACACCTGAGTGTTTCATGTGCTCCGTCCTCTCCTCCAGAGTAAAGACGCTGGGATCAGAGCGCTGGTCATGCTGGACGAACAAGGAGGTAATCAGACGTCTCCCCGGAGAGAACGCCGTGATATTTCAGGATCGCTCTGGAGATGAAGAATCCTTTCAAGGTTGTGTCTTTTTCCAAACTAAACTAAATCAGGACTCGTTCAACAGCAAAATGACTCCAAACGGCTCATATGGTGGAATCACAGAATCCCCAGGACCTCAAATCGATGTGAGAAAACGATGAGCGTCCAATGAGAACTCTGCCTCTCTGTGACACGGGTCTTTAGACTCGATGCACGCTAACGCATTTAGCTTAGAGGCTAACGTGAAGTCATCTTCTCAAATGTAGACCCCATCTTGGGGTTTCATGCTTGTTTGTGGTGTAGGTAGATAGATAGATAGATAGATAGATAGATAGATAGGTAGATAGATAAATGATAGATAGATAAATAATAGATAGATAAATAATAGATAGGTAGATAGATGATAGATTGATAGATAGATATATAGATATATGATACGTAGATAGATGGTAGATCGATAGATAGATAGATGATAGATAGATGATAGATAGATGGTAGATCGAGAGATAGATTGATTGATAGATAGATTGATAGATAGATGGTAGATAGATAGATGATAGATAGATTGATAGATAGATGGTAGATAGATGATAGATAGATAAATAATAGATAGGTAGATGGATAGATGATAGGTAGATCGATAGATAGATAGATGATAGATAGATGATAAATAGATAGATTGATAGATAGATGATAGATAGATAGATTGATAGATAGATGATAGATAGATGGTAGATAGATGATAGATAGATAGATTGATAGATAGATGATAGATAGATGGTAGATAGATGATAGATAGATAGATAGATTGATTGATGGATAGATAGATAGATGGTAGATAGATAGATAGATGGTAGATAGATTGGTAGATAGATAGATAGATGGTAGATAGATTGATGATAGATAGATAGATGGTAGATAGATTGATAGATAGATGGTAGATAGATGATAGATAGATAGATGGTAGATAGATTGATGATAGATAGATAGATGGTAGATAGATGATAGATGGATAGATGGTAGATAGATTGATGATAGATAGATAGATGGTAGATAGATTGATAGATAGATGGTAGATAGATGATAGATAGATAGATGGTAGATAGATGGTAGATAGATAGATGATAGATAGATGATAGATAGATGGTAGATAGATAGATAGATAGATAGATTGATTGATTGATAGATAGATGATAGATAGATAGATAGATGGTAGATAGATAGATAGATAGATAGATGGTAGATAGATTGATAGATAGATGATAGATGGATAGATGGTAGATAGATTGATGATAGATAGATAGATGGTAGATAGATGATAGATAGATAGATGGTAGATAGATAGATGATAGACAGATTGATAGATAGATGGTAGATAGATAGATGATAGATAGATTGATAGATAGATTGATAGATAGATGGTAGATAGATTGATAGATAGATGATAGATGGATAGATGGTAGATAGATTGATGATAGATAGATAGATGGTAGATAGATGATAGATAGATAGATGGTAGATAGATAGATGATAGATAGATAGATTGATAGATAGATAGATAGATGGTAGATAGATAGATTGATAGATAGATAGATAGATGGTAGATAGATAGATTGATAGATGGTAGATAGATTGATAGATAGATGGTAGATAGATAGATTGATAGATAGATAGATAGATAGATTGATACCCCTCCTGTTCCTAACAGAGCAGTTGGAGCGAATCGAAGGAGGGATGGACTCCATCAACAGGGACATGAGGGAGGCAGAGAAGAACCTGACAGACATGGCTCAGTGCTGCGGTCTGTGTATCTGGCCAATCAGGAAGTACGTCCGGCCTCCAGGAACCGCACCTTTACCCCACCGGTGGCCGTAGAATGCCACTGCAGTGCCCAGTTCCATTAAATGAGCTTCAAATTCAATGTTTAATTAGCAAAAATAATGCCTTTCTTTATTCTGGAAAGGGTTTGGGAGCTCCACAGGTGAGTCAACAAGACCTGGACTCATCTACAGGTGCAGCCTTAAAAATGTTGCAGGCGTGGGGTTTAAACGGGCAATTAAAGGTGTGCTACAACTCAGAGTTAGCGCTCTGTGATACAACTAACTAGTATCTGAATCCTAAAACGGCTTGGACAAAAGTCCAATCTTCCACGAGAGCCCCCCAGCCCCCCACCGAAGCCTGGGGGAGGAGTCATGGAGCTGGGCACTGAGGCGGCGTGCCGCTGTCCGCGCTTCAGCCCAGTTATTCTTTCGTTTCTTGTGTTTGTGGGATTTAGCTGCTGGCGGCTCCTTTTCGGTTCAGCCGAGGAGGCTTTTGGGAAATCGGCGTTCATTTTTTTTTCCTTCCCTGGATTTGTTTTCTGTCCCGCCCACCATCCTCTTCACCTCTCCGCCATCACCCTCTCACCTCCATCACCTCCTCTTTGCCGCTTCATCCCTTCTGCCCCTCCCCTCCGTGTTTGCTCCTCCTCCTCCTCCTCTCATAGAGCAGTTGGAGCGTACAGAGGAGTGTTTGGATCAGATCAACTCTGATATGAAGGAGGCGGAGAAAAACCTGACCGACCTGGGCAAGTGCTGTGGCCTCTGCACCTGTGATAAGTAGGTGGGGGTGGGGGGGTGATGTAAATGACTCTGAGTTAAGTATAAAACCATCACAGAACACATCTGTCCGTTATTCGTCATCATCATCATCATCACGCTCCTTTCGTTTGATTGGATCCTGTAGAAAAACAAAACGCTTTGCAGACGTTTCATTGGTTGCCGTAGCTTTCGGCGCCGCTTGCTTCCCAACATGTCGTCGATCGTGATTTGGTGAACTGTTCCTTTAACAGGTTGGACTCACTTTAAATTAAGGCCACCTTCTCGCCCCCCCCCCCCAGACTGAAGGCCTTCGAGGAGAGCGGGCCGTACAAGGCGGTTTGGGGAGGAGCCTCCGCTCAGGACGGCGTGGTTTCCAATCAGCCGCCGTCGTCCCGCGTTGTGGACGAGCGGGACGTCATGATCATGAGTGGCGCGTACATCAGGAGGTAGAGAAGAAGAGACGATGAGAATGTTCTGTTTGCTCATCCTTTGAAAAGAAAGACAATGAATGCTACCAGAGAGGCAGCTGGGTAAACACGCGCACGCACACACACACACACTGTTCCGCTCCGCCTCAGGGTGACCCGCGATGCTCGAGAGGACGAGATGGAGGAGAACCTGGCTCACGTGGGCAGCATCGTCGGGAATCTGAAGAGCATGGCGGTGGACATTAGGAACGAGATCGACACGCAGAACGACCAGATCGACCGGACCCGGGGAAAGGTACGACTACGGGACGGCCCAGGAAGCCAACAGAGGCGGGTTCGGGTACTAGTACTGCGAATACCATCATTAATGCTGCCTCGACTGCGTATCAGGTTGGGGAAACGCTTTCAACAGTTTGATAAAAACAAAAATGAGTTGTCCCAAAATAGGGCCCTGCTGAACCTCATCGTGTAACTCTCAGCAATTGTTTCCGAGGGTTTTGTCGTATGTCGACTTGGTTGTAAGTCGGCCCTGTGTTAAAATACCGTTACTAAATTATGCTGCGTCATGATACGGAAAATATCGGAGTAGAAAGATTCGATTCCCTACCCGGTAGAAATCGCGTGTGAAACCGCAGAAACTGTCGTACACTCGATTTGCCCGCTCGCTTCCCGGTATGTCGTAAACAACAGATGAGTGCGTTTGTAAAGTCGAACAGTGGCGGGTGGCATAGGCCGTACGTCGACGACCCCCTGCCACCCCGAGATTCTTAACACCACTTCCTGTCTCTCTCTGCAGGCCCTTCTCAACGTGTCCCGGATCAACGCCGCCAATCAGAAAGCCAACAACCTTATGAAACGATAGGAGGGAGGCGCGCACTTCCACGCCGCCGTCTCTCGCGCTTGCACGCTTTTTAAATTGGGGTTCTCGTTATGAAAACGTTTGCGAGTTTGTTGTGTCTTAATCATCGTAGTCTTCTGGAGGGCGGGGCTTTTGACCGACACAGGGATCGGCTTCCGTGGTGACGTCACTGCAACACCAAGGACGCTTTGCATTTTACCCCGGCCCTCAAGGTGACCTTTGTGACCCCAGCGCGGAGCCGAGTCACTGTGTATCAGACACGCGCCTCGCCCCCTCTTCTTCTCGCCTGAATCTACCTTAACAGGGGAGACACGTGCGTGATGGCGCCCTCTGCAGGCGCAGCCGGGTATCGTTCAGGGGAATAAAACACGCATTTGTCCTCAACGGAGGAACTCTGGCGACACCAAGCGGACAAACGTGGAACCTGCTCCTCCTGTTCTCTCCGTGTCTTTGTTGTGTCAGAATAAAATGGTGACGATGAGTTTGGTGCTTCCTCTTTGATCTCATTCCCTCATTCTAAGGGGCTTTCATCAAGGCTTCCACTTCCACTGTTAGAACTCATTTAACAGCAGCTATCATCAGCGTGATGGTTCCTAATCCTCACACATAATTATTGATCGCAGTTCACTGTGGTGTGCGATACTGGATCTAGAAATGTCGGTGTCGTGGCCTACGAAGCGTTTGATCTCCGCGCTCGTTTACGGTGCAGCTAAAGACCTTGTTTATCGTTTGATGTGAGAATATGCTGATCGCTACGATTCAATATTTGTTGGAATAAAACAATTGCGTATGGCTTGGGCTAATTACTGTTCTTTGAGGGGGAGGAGCTATCTGAGGTACACCGTCACGAAGTGGTTCATTGATTAATCTTCTTTTCCTCAAAATATGTGCTTGTGCAAAAGACGTGATTTTAGCGTTTTATTTACGTGAAAATTGATTGTTTGTGTAAACTGTGTCTGGGGCAGATGGGGGGCGCGCGGGGGCAGAAAATCTTGCGCGTGCAAGCGAGTAAGAAAAAAGCTCGTCTCGCGCTGCGGAGTCTGCGCAGTAGCGACGTTCTCGTCGTTCCGAACTTTCGGGAGAACCGCGCAGGAGGAGGGGAGGGAGAAGAACGCCATTTTCTGGTAACCACTGCCTGTTTACGCAACTCACAAATCCGAAATACGTAATTAATTATTGAAAAAGGGCTGCGCGCGGGCCGAATTAGCATAGACAGGAAGCGAACGCGACGTAAATAGCTGCAATACGAGAAACGTATCGTTACAGCCAGGACCCGGTCCTACGGATATAGCGCAACGACACGGCCCGCTGTTCCGAATATTTCCGTATCGATATATTCGCATATCGATACGGAAATATGCAGAACGTCGCGTGTTGTAGGCTAAACGTAACGGTGCCTCGGCGCGGCGTCGCTGACAGTGATGGCGGACTCGGCGAACCGCTCGGTGTGCGCGAGCCTCCGGTGGGAAGGAGGCAGGCGCGAGCTCAACAAAGACGCGAGAAGATCGCAGCCGATTGGTCCAGACGCGGTCACGTGGTCACAGGCTGAACCGTTTCAGAGGACGTTCCGGCAACTTTGTGTGACGTTAGAACAAAACTTTATTAGTAAAACCGGAAACAAGCCGAACAGAGTCATATCAGATATGAGAAATAAATGGGATTTTATGAATTCTTATTTTAAAATGGTCATAAATAATTGTAATTATGGAATATCTCAGGTTATTTTATGAAGTATTATAAAAAAGCTTCTTGGTACAAGTGATTTTTATTTTTCCGACCAGAGGGGGGCAGTGAAGAGACACAAAAGAAAACATGTTCTGATTTACGCTCATAAAAACTGATGGCTTCAAATATCAGGACTGTTCCGGACGTTCTGCTTCAGCCGTGCCGCTACGTCGTGCGCGACGGAAGTCGTGATTAACTTAGTCTCTCCTCCTCTCCTCTCCTCAGTCCCCCTCTGCTCCCTCGTCTCCCCCTGCGTCCCCTTTCCCGACGGGCCCTGGGAGGGGAAATTGGACTCTTCCAACGACGATGAGCGGAGGAGGTGGAGCTTCGTCTTGCCGTGATGATGATGAGGACTTGAGGGCAGGAGGCGTAAAGGGAGCGGTGAAAGCTAAACTGAGGTTCTCCTTCACGGAGGTGACGACGCTGCTGGAGGCGGTGAAGAAGAACAGGAGAGTCATCCTCAGTGAGTTCTGGTTCTGACTCTCTGATTTAATCGTCCCCAAATGTATTTGGAGAGGCAGATTTAAACGCTGTTGCACTAATGAGCCTCGGTTACTGTTGCCATGGAAAGGAGATTTAGAGCATTAGCGAATCAAAATGCTTTGTTTGGATTTTTATCCATCGCGGTTTAAACGTTACCCGTGACCTCTGATGACCTCTGATGACCTCATCACCAACAGGAAAGTTCAACAAAGGTGTTTCCGCCGAAGCCAAGAAGCAGACCTGGGCGGAGATCACCAATCAGATCAACGGGCTGGGGGAGAACCGCCGAGAGGTCCGCCCCGCCCACCTTAAAGACGCGACGCGCTTCTGTCCGACCTTCTGACGCACGCTCTCGTTTTCCCTCTCAGGTGCGCCAGATCATGAAGAAGTGGGCGGACCTCAAATGCGACGGGAAGCGGCACGTCGTCGCCCTGCGGGGGCCCAACGGCTGCACCGTGAGGAAGAAGGGCCTGGGCCCCGTGGAGTGGGCGGTCCACAAGATCCTGAAGATGAGTCCCGGAGGAGGTGAGGAGGCGAGAGGGAGGCGCTGCCTGCGTCATAAGACATTTCTGGAACAGCCGTTTTCATTATTTCTCAGATGGCGACAGCGATCGGGAGTCTGGCGACGCCGGCGAGTCGTCCAAACTCCACGTTCAAGGCCCGGCGGCGGCGAATCCTTCCTCCTCCCTCGACTCGAAGGACCCCGCCTACCCTGGAGGAGGAGGAGGAGTGTCCTACGAGATCTCTCCTCTCTCCTCGCCAGAGAAAGAGCTTTCTGGTAAGTGGGAGGCGGCCTCCCGACAAAAGCGCCGGAGACGGATTCCTCAACGTTTGTTTTCCAGAGCAGGAAGAGTTTATCTTTATTGATCTCAGATTAACGGAAACGATTTCCGACGCCACATTGAGTCTCTGTGCTTTTATTGTGGAAGTTTGTTTGTTTCCATGGTGACGTGACGTTGTTTTGCAGGAGATCCCTTTAACTCCTCGTCGGACCTTGACCTGGAAGACGGAGGTAAGAAGGTTCAACGTGAACCGGAGCAGCTTCAGCACCTCCTGTGAGGAGCGTAACGCTCGCGTCTCCTCCCTCCTCCCTCCTCCCTGCAGAACGGACCGTGGACTGTGAGGACGACTCCTTGCCCCCGCCCACCTCCACCTCCACCTCCCCCGACGGCGTCCTGCCGAGGATGAAACCGGTCCACACCTACTCCCGGAACAGCCAGAACCACACCTCCTCCAGATCTCCTTCTGGACCCTCCTCCTCGCCTGTATTCCCTTCAACGTCCGATTTCGACGCTTCCTCCTCCTCCGCTGCGCCTCCTCCATTCTCAAATGGGACCGCCTCGTCTCTCCCTCCCGTCTCCTCCTCCTCCTCCTCTAAAGCCAACGACTCCCAGCCTGCACCTCCCTATCCCTCTGCTGCTCCTTCCTCTTCTGTCTCCTCGCGCGGCCTCCCCCTCGCGCGGCCCCCCACCTCGGGCCCAAACCTGTCGGACCCCCTCCCTGCTGGCGCCTCCTCCCGTGACCAGGTGGCCCAGATGGCCTCCCAGAGCCTCCTGCAGCAGCGGGCCAGCAGGGCGCTCCTCACCTCCGTGTCTCACTCCCTGGAGGCGCTGGCTCAGTCCGTCCAGCTGCTGGTGGAGAGCCAGCAGGAGTCCGTGCAGGAGTCGCTCCTCCTGCAGAGGGAGACGGTGGACATCCTGAGGGACTTCTCCAACACCGCTCTGACCATGCTGAGGGACAAATCCAACGGCAGCCAGTCGCATTTCATTCCTGGACGTGGAAGTGTTTGAGATGCTTTCTGAAATCTTCACTTTGTTTCCGTGTTAATATTTTGGATGTTGTCTGACTGACTGCTGTAACAAATGATAAATAAAGATTTTATTATTACAGAGGATGTCTGCTAATTATTATTTTCTTATTCTCCATGAAGCTGAACAGGCTGATTTCTGTGTGAGGAAAAACCATCTGTGATACTCAATAGTCCCGCAGGCCCTGAAGGCCTCCAACTAAGTTTCATAAATATGATTGATTTAATTTGGATTAGATTATCTAATTCTTAATTCAGTCACGCTGCGTCGCAACAAAAGGTAAAACCAGGCGCACGGGAATGCCGGCATACTGTGGCGTTCCCGGTTGTCAGCGCTCCAAACGTGACCTGGTCTGGATGACCTTTGGTCCATTTATACATTTTCAGCCTGCTGAATTTGCCGTGGTCTTAAAGGCCATCTCCAGTGGAGTACAAATTTAATGCAACGGTCCTTCCTACAATAACTCATGTTCCTGTCCAAAGATAAAAGATACAGAGTGGAACAACAACAAAGCAATCCAATCTCTAAAAGTGAAAACTGTACAAAACCTCACATTTATAGATATCAAAGGAAATAATAAATTGGACTCAAGTTTGGACTTTTCCCTGCAAGATGTTTTTCACTAATAAAACAAAAGCAAATCATTTCTTCAAACTGAATTCCAGAAGGACTTGTAGCTACGTCGCTCGCTTTGTGGTTTACAACCACAAACTGCGACGCATCTGTTTTGGAGGTGCTCGAAATTTCCCGGAAATTTATAATGACCAATTTGTATAATAATTATAAAATATATTATAAACATTTATTTTTTACAAACGGCTTAATGTCTTCAGAAAATATGTATATAATTACCTTTGTGAAAAAATAACCTTTATTTTTATGTATTCCGCAAGGACACATATACTGTATATATATTTAAAAAGTATTGATCCCTGTAATAACAGCAAAGCAGTAAAAACATTTTAAATTGATATACTGAGCTGAACGTGTGTTTTATTTTTCTTATTTATGTATTTAATTTTTCCTCCCCCTGGCAAGCGTAATGGTTTTGTGTTTAATGTTTTGTAACATTGACAAGCAATGTCTTTCAATAAAACAGTGGAGAACTGGTTTCCTGGTTCTAGAGTCACGTGATGACGGCCGGCCTATCAGGAGACTGCTGCTTTAAGCGCAATGATATGACAAAACTGCGTCTACTTTTGCTGCACATTAATATGCGTGATTTGGAAGTAATGATTGTAACACAGAAGAAAAAGGGGATCGATCCGTGACTATTGACAAGGAACACTCGGTGAAAACACAGAAAGCAATCAAATCGATTACTTACATCCAGCGAAGCTAACGCCAGCTGCTAGCACGTCTTCCGGCATTAGCTTCAGAAGCTAACGCCAGCTGCTAGCACGTCTTCCGGGATTAGCTTTCAGGTCCAAACTCCACCCCTTTTCTTCGAGGGATCGATTTATAAAAGGGAATTTTTTCCCTTGAACTTCTTGCATTTTCTTTTAATCACATTGTTTTTATTCGTCTTCAACACTCGAACCTTTAATTTAGGCGCCCGAGGAGCAGCCGGATATCCGTGGCGGGGTTGCCATGTCCGACAAACACATCCGTCGTAAATGCGTTTAAAGTAAAATATAACATCATTTTTATGACGGTCAGACCGGAGAGTTAGATTTTAAACTGGCTAACAGTAAATGTACCGAATAAAACCCATAAAGTGGCCTCTTTATCAAAGACACAGTTAAATTTAATAAATGTCCCCCCCCCCCATGACTGTTTTAGGGTTTCCTCTTCATCGACATTCATTTTAGATAGCCCTTAGCCCCGCCCCCCACAAACACAACTGTCACGTTCCCGACGTCGCTCAACCCGGATGTAAACACAAACAAACAAACTCGAATCTCGAAAGTAGTTTGAATGAATGCACAGTGAGAATAAACTTCATCAATATCACGATCTTTTTCATGTTATTGATTAAACACAAACGTTTTGGGGCCGTTTCGGGAGATATTCTCTGTCTACGGAACAGCAGCGCCCCCTACTGACGAACGGTCGCAACCCCCACCACTCACAAAAAGATTTAAAAAAAATCCTTCTAAACGATTTTTCTTTAGAGTTTCCGAATGACTTAACTTTCAAAGTAATCAGAATTATGAGATTCTGTTATCCAGAAGAGACAAAGACACTGGGACGAATGATAAAAGTAAAAACTAGAAAAGCACTCAGAGAGCACCCCCCCTTATTAGTTTTGTACACCAAAACTATTGTCCTACATTTATTTGATCTATATTTTATATTCCTTAACCACGAAAACAAACTTTTAGCATCTGGAATCACGTTTATATCATGATTAGTGTAGCCGGTATTCACTAAAACACACTTTCAGTTCCCTGAAAGGCGCGAGACCGAACCGAAACGAGGAGCCGAACCGCCGGCGGCACGTCTCGATGACTCTTTGAAGGCTGATCGGTTTTCTGAGGAACGAAAAGGAAGTGATGGATAAAAGAAAAAAGCATCTTTTCTTTTTGTTGACAGGCTGACATTTGAAAGCTGCTTGTGATGACACGCCCGCCATCTTTAAACGCTCTCTCCTGGGTAACGGCTGAATAAGTGAACGCTGTTTAACCACGACAAGAATCATACGATGTTTAAAAGTGACGACGGCAGACAGCCGCTGGTTCACAGCACGACACAAATAACTGTCGACAAACACGTGGAAGGAGCCGCCAACCGGCTGCAACGGCACGACCCCGGATCTGTAGGGAGCGCCGCGTCGGTTGGGAGTCTTTACATCACAAAGAAGAAGAAAGGAATGCCTCATCAATGATTCGGAACGTTTCGTCCTCCGTATTTGACTCCGCCATCCCGCGTCGTCACCCGGAAGCGTGCTCGCATCCCGGAGCGCTCGCATGTCGAGGTTTTACTGCACGTAGAAAGCGTCTGACGGACTCTGAACGGCGACACCATTTTTTTTTTTTCCAAGAAAAATACCTTTTTATTTCATTATAAATCCACATCATCGTTTCTATGAAAGCATAAAATCCCCATTTCACTCGCGGTTGCATTTTAGCTCCTCGTTGTGGTCGTTTTGTTCTGTTAAAAGTAAATTATGGGTATCAAACCATTGAAGACTGTAAGGTGTGTGTCACATACAAACACAGACACTGTCAAACGCCAAAGGGGGCGGGGCAACAAGGAGGGAGTCCAAGGTCACGTTCACCGCGCTCTTTGTGTGGCTATCGTTGCGTTCCAGCGTCAAAGGGGCCGGACCTTAAGTTTGCACCTTAAGTTGTGACTCAATCCTTGTCGGCGTCCCTCAAGGCTCCGATCTCGGGACACCGACGTTTTTAAAGTTGCACTCCAAACGAAGAGAGAGAGCGAGTTAATCGACCGGGGATGCAAACGCACATTAATTCAACGCTATCTAAGTCGTTCGTAGCCAGAAGAGTAAGATCAGCGTGGGAGAGTATACGAATCAGCTGTTCATGGGAATGGGCGAGAGAGAGAGAAAGAGAGAGAGAGACGGGAGCGATGAAAACACAATGAAAGCGCCAGATAAAGTCGTTATTATTGTCGACAAGATGCTGACGGCGTGCTCGTATCTTTAATCCGAGGCCCGGCCCGGCCCCGCCCGTGGGTCCTCTGCAGCTTCTCCTGGCGTTGCAGTAATACTGTCATGTAATACTGCAGTAATCCTTTGGCATGTGACTGTATGCTGGGGAAGGAGAGGAGCGGCGGCAAACCGCCATGGAGAGCATCCTGGAGGGGGGGGGGCACGAAGGTTCTCAGTAATCCGTCCGATACGTTCCCAGAACCCCGTCCGATCATCGCATCCGTCCTCCGGGCGACAGGAGCCGGGTACCGAAGCCCGGAAACGGGTCCGGGTTCACGTTGGCGTGGCAACAGGAAGGCGGCCGGCGCTCCGGCAGCAGGCTCTGGTGTCGGCTGGAGGTCGCTGGAAGGACGGACGGCGCCACCTGAAGGAGACGTCAGCGTTAGCGTTCATTTCACTCGTCTCCACGCAGGAAACGGGGAATAAAATCAGCGCTGGAATAATTAAATAGAATAATCAATCATCTGCAGACAAAGAAGCGAAACGAACACAAAAAGACGAGGTCCATGAACGCATCGTCTAAATGGAAACCAATTTACTGTGCTCATAATTACATTTTAGAACGTATCAACCATTCGATTAAAAATAAATGTGGTAAAGATCTATAATTAATCAGGCGACTGCAGCGCTTAAAGAAACACGTCCGTCGTTCCAAAGCCCCGAATCACAAAACACGACGTCATGAATCAGTCTGTCGATTCGGAACGTTTTCTACCGTAAAGGAGGAAAAACGGGAGGAGAATAAAATAAAAGAGGAGGAGGAGCAGCTGAAAGCTAAAACGTGCTAAGAAGAAGAGAAGGAGGAGTGGAGGAGAATAACGGAGGAGAGACCAATCTGCATGGATGGGGGGGGGGGGGGTCGGGTTATAAAACGCAACAATAAAGACAATCATGATGTTTACTCAGGCCGGCCGTGTTTACAGAGCACTGAGAGCCACGAGCGCCTCCTTCTCTCCTCCATCTCTCCTTCTTCTCTCCTCCATCCCTCCTCCTTCTCTCCTTCTCTCCTCCATCGCTCCTCCTTCTCTCCTCCATCCCTCCTCCTTCTCTCCTTCTTCTCTCCTCCATCGCTCCTCCTTCTCTCCTCCATCCCTCCTCCTTCTCTCCTTCTTCTCTCCTCCATCGCTCCTCCTTCTCTCCTCCATCCCTCCTCCTTCTCTCCTTCTCTCCTTCTCTCCTCCATCCCTCCTCCTTCTCTCCTTCTTCTCTCCTCCATCGCTCCTCCTTCTCTCCTCCATCCCTCCTCCTCTCTAAAGCCGTCGGAGGCCCACCTGTGGAAGCCGATACGAGGGAAGCGCCGAGTCTCTCGCTGGAGCGGCTATGTGCGGGAAACAGGAAACGGAACTTTATTTTGGTGGCCTGAGGTGATTCTACTTCCTGTTGCTCTTCCTGAGGTCAGAGGGTTCAGACTGATTTCATGCTGCTTGTTTTCTTTGGTTCTGGTCCCAAAGGGCGAAAGGAGGGTGTTAAACCGGAACCCGCCCGACAACACATGATGGAAGAATCCGCTGTGAATCACCGGTTCTGTAATGATCCCTGATTGGTTGGTTGGTCTGGGCTCAGAATAACAGCCGGCGGACGTCTCCCTGATTGGCGAGTCCGCGTCAGTAACCGTGGTGACCACTAGGTGTCGCTGCGACCCTGTGTGTGACGCTACCTGCAATGGGAGGAGTTTGCGTGTTTGTTTGTTTGACGTCCAAAGAAAACTTTAAAAGCGTCACGTTTAATGAGATTCAGGCGCTTCTCCTTGCTGGAAACGCCGTTTCCGCGTTTCCGCGTTTCCGTAACGAGCCCCGCGGCCTCGCTTTACACGACAGCGCAGATGTGTTCCTCCGATCCTCTATATTTATGTAACCTTGCGGAGACTAATCCATAATGGGCATGTTCAGGGTTAGCGTGTTTGTCTCAGCGCCGAATCCTCTCAGCGAGCTCTGGCTGAATAAAATAAAATAAATTGAATTACAAATGGACGCAAATTTATTCGACCGACCAAATCACGACGATGACGCCGATGCTTCATCGTCGACGAAGAGTTAGTGGACTAAATAACAGAAAGCAGAGAGGCTGGTTTATCCTCTGGGGAGCGATAATGTTCCACCGAATAGATGTTCAAATATTCAAAGGGTCGTCTTCTAGGGACCGGGAATAAAGTTCAGTCGATGCCAACGACGTGAATCAGTAATCAATAAATACAAACAGACACACACGTAGAAATAGAGGAGGCGTGGACGAGGGATGGAGAGAATCCAGAGAAGAGGGGTGGAAAAAGGAATCTGCAGACGCAGCAGAGGAAGAGAAAACTTCAGTTTAAAAATGCTAAAACTTTACGAAGCAAAAAACAAAGGATTTCAATGACCCCGCCCCTTTTATTTTTTGACCAATATGCTTTCACTTTAACAGGGAATCACCTTCCCACTTGGCTCATTAGCATATGCATGAAACAGACGAGAGAAGACGAGAGACGCTCCACGTCCAGAGGACGGACACGCCCTCAATGTGAGACGGAAAAACAAAATAACCTTCAACTGAAATGAGAGGAGAGGAAGAGGAGGAGGACGAAGGCCTCGCAAAACAACTCGTTAAAATCAAACAAAGACTGTTTGTATCGCTAAGAGGAAGTAAAGGGACGAAGAAGAGGGAGGCAACGCTGATGAAGGACGGCGTTGGTGACATCACCAACGGACGCTCCAATCACAGGAGCCGCTGCACGCCAAACGTCCCGACAGCCTAAAGTTTACCTGAGCCAGCTAGGCTCCTCCCCCCCCGGCAGCAGGGACTCACCTGGGAAGGAGGCCGCTCCTCGGAGCTCCAGGCACCAGCAACGAATCAAACAAGGGGGCGGGGCATGGAGTATTGGTTCGGGCTGAGATTGGCGGGTCGGACCGACAGTTCCTTCTGTGTTATTGGGAGATGGCGTCTTCGTCGTGGGCGGGGTTTAAGTCCACGACAGTCGTCCCTCGAAGAGAAGCTCCTCCCATCCCCTCTGCCGATGACGACGGTTGGGAGTTTTTGCTGGCGCCTCCTCCTGGGAGGCAAGCAGGCGGAGTTAATTCAGGAGCAGGTGAGGAAGAGGAGCCGGAAACTTCATTTACCCTGTCCTGTAGAGGAGGAGCAGGGGGGCGGGGCCAGGACATTGGCCCCTCCTCCTCCTCCGTTGGTCTGGGAGCAGACGTTGGCGTGGCGGGCGGCGGCCTTCTGCTTGTAGTGATTGCTGTGCAGTTTGTACTTCATCAGGAGGATGAAGATGAAGACGAGGACGGACGCCACGATGATGCCGCCGATGATGATGATCATGGTGCCTCCGAGGAACTGAAGGGAAACACACGGAGACGGTCGGGGGAACGTCCCGGGGACCCAAACGCACCGCCGTCTGCCGGGCACCCACCTGGTCGCGTATGGAATGGCAGCGCCCAAACTCCGCCTCCGTGCTGAAGGACACGCAGCCCACCAGCTTGGTGCCTGTCAGCGCCGTCACGCCGTCGTCGTAGACGGCCAGGACGCACAGCTCGTAGTCCCGGGACGACGCCAGGTCGCTGAGCAGGAAGTACTTGTGGTTGGCTGGGATCATCCTGGACGGGGGGGGCGGGGGGACACGGAGACATTCAGTCAACAAAAGGCGCCGTTTTAGATCAGATGATGCGTCTGCAGCCTGGTGAATCCGGTTCAGGGACGATGTCTCCGGGCCCGTGAGTGTTCCTCCCACAGGTGTGTGTGTGTGTGTGTGCGTGTGTGTGTGTGTGTGTGTGTGCGTGCGTGTGCGTGCGTGCGTGTGTGTGTGCGTGTGTGTGTGTGCGTGTGTGTGTGTGCGTGTGTGTGTGTGTGTGTGTGTGCGTGTGTGTGTGTGTGTGTGTGTGTGTGTGTGTGTGTGCGTGTGTGTGTGTGTGTGTGTGTGCGTGTGTGTGTGTGTGTGTCCCAGAGAGACGGCCAGTCCATCATACCGGTCTGGTCTAAGTGCTGCAACAAACCACGTCAGACAAATAGTTGAACAAACGCCTCAAGCCCTACGCCTCTTACACGCACACACCCACGCACGCACGCACCCACACACACGCACGCACACGCACGCACA
>NC_090907.1:778905-813905 GCF_040956055.1 Brachionichthys hirsutus | reverse complement strand
ATCCGCTTTGGCGATTAGGATTTATCAAACCGCCGTTCTGGATGATTTCTGACGGGAGACGACCTTCAACGCCCTTCGGGGAAGTTTATAGTGTAATAGTAACCATGGCAACCGCTCACATCCAGGTCAGCGGCTCTTACCTGTATATGAGTATGTCGTCCGTAGAGCTGTTGTACTGGATCTGGTACATGCGGACCCCCGGGATGTGGTTCTGGGGGGGCCACCGGATGATGACGGAGCTGGACGCCACGTCCGACACGCTGACCCGCTGCTGGTCCGACCGGGCCTGGCCGCCGCTGACGTTGGACTTTATGGACGTGGGGATGTCTGAAGGTCCCGGGTCAGGGTCCAGCTTCGGGTCATAGTGCGGCGACGGGTTCACGACTAACTCGACGGGAGCGGTGGCCTCGCCGGCGGCGTTGGAGGCGATGCATGTGAACCTTCCCGAATCCTGGGGAGGGTGGGAAAAGAAAAGAGGCGGAATTCCAGGAGCTTCCGATTCGTCCGCGAGCGTCTACTAGCGATAATGCTAGCGTTAATACTAGCGATAATACTAGCGATAATGCTAGCGTTAATACTAGCGATAATGCTAGCGATAATGCTAGTGATGATGGTAGCGATAATACTAGCAATAATGCTAGCGTTAATACTAGCGATAATACTAGCGATAATGCTAGCGTTAATACTAGCGATAATGCTAGTGATGATGGTAGCGATAATGCTATGATAATGCTAGCGATAATGCTAGAGATAATACTAGCAATAATTCTAGCAATAATGGTAGCAATAATGCTATCTATAATATTAGCAATAATGGTAGCAATAATGCTATCTATAATATTAGCAATAATGCCAGCAATAATGCTAGCGATAATTCTAGCGATAATTCTAGCGATAATACTAGCGATAATGCTAGCGATAATAGGAGCAATAATGCTAGCGATAATACTAGCGATAATACAAGCGATAATGCTGCCTTAATGCTAATATATTCTTTCTGTCCACCAGTCGCCCATAATTATATCTAATCAGCCAAACCTCCGATGGGTCGGGTTTAAAAGGCTTTTCTTTCAGCCTCAGCTCTACCTTGACCGACGCCTTGAGGATGTCCAGCGATCCGTTCTCGTAGCAGACGGTTCTGGACGTGTTGCCGATCAGCTTCCCGTCAGGACTGACCCAATGGGTCGACGGCTCGGGGTCCCCGATGGACTTGCAGCGCAGGCTGACCTCCTGGCCCTCCATCACAAACATCTTGGAGGTGTGGCGAGTTATCATCGGCGGCTCGCAGACGAACTCCTCCTGCGAGGGGACAGGAGTCGCCGTTCAGCTAACGCACTGGGAATAGTAAAAGCCCACCAAAAACGCCGGCGCAGGATCAAGGCGAGGCCACGGCGGCCTCGTTGATCGTTCCTGCCGAAGCTCTTTCATGTGTCGCTACCGGCAGAGATGACGGCTGACCTGCTGACCTCTGGGACGTAGCTTCAAATAAAGCGCTGCTGCCTCGCAGTCTGCGATCGGGGCATAACCCTCGGCTGCTCCCGTGTCAGAGCCCGCGACGGGACGCGGCTGCGCTCCGGTGTTACCGATATACGCCAACATGGAGTATGAATCATCAATCAATAAGCCTAAAACTCCAACCAGCTTCCCCTTTCCAGTTTAACCTCTCGGATTTACCGGCGAGGCGGCGCTGACGCCCC
Organism: Brachionichthys hirsutus; assembly: GCF_040956055.1. NCBI lineage: Eukaryota > Metazoa > Chordata > Actinopteri > Lophiiformes > Brachionichthyidae > Brachionichthys > Brachionichthys hirsutus. The sequence goes on along the minus strand of NC_090907.1, from coordinate 812,208 downwards.
GAGTCGGGATTCCCTTGGCGGTCGATCGGAAGCTGGCTCGTCCTCGCTGAGTGCTAATATGGCCATCCACTTAGGTGACACAGGCGACGACGGCCTATTGCTTAACAGCTACGGCTTTAGCATTTAGGGGAATGTTGTACCGCAGCTTAGCGGGCATGATTATTATGATAATTTATTTCATTATAAAGTCTGTTTTAAAGGTTAGGAATGACATTTAGCCGTGGAGTCCTTTCATCTGCCAATCGATGCCGATTGATAAGCAGCAAAGCCTCTTGAGGGCAGATCACTCAGACGGTTCATGAGTTTCATCGCTCTGCATGCTCATATTTTATTTAAGCCGTTTTTATGTACTGCTGCAGGTTACCTCCCCCCCAGGGGGGCGCTTTACGGTGCAGTTTATTAACATCCTGGGTATTTACTGTGACATAAAGCAGAGATTTTACAACCCCTGTCTGTTTCTTCTCATTTAACAACGCGATATAAGTCGTAGCACAAAACAAAAAGTCATGCTCCTCATGCAGGTTTTGTAAATCAAACCCAGAGACTCGGCGATTTTCACCAGAAGGGTCCCTGAAGCCGTCTGCTCTGCCTGAGAGGGAAAAGGATCACTCACGAAAAAAGTCACGACAGTGGAAACAATAACTTACGAAATATTTGTGTTATTTTACACGTTAAAAAGATAAGATAAACTAATGAGGGCCCACAGGCAAAGAGTTGGGGCCTAAACTAAAGTAGGTTTGGGGCCTAAACTAAAGTAGATTTGGGGCCTACACTAAAGTAGATTTGGGGCCTACACTAAAGTAGATTTGGGGCCTACGCTGTAGTAGGTTTGGGGCCTAAACTAAAGTAGGTTTTGGGCCTACGCTGTAGTAGGTTTGGGGCCTAAACTAAAGTAGATTTGGGGCCTACGCTGTAGTAGGTTTGGGCCCTACGCTGTAGTAGGATTGGGCCCTACGCTGTAGTAGGTTTGGGGCCTACACTGTAGTAGGTTTGGGGCCTACGCTGTAGTAGGATAGGGCCCTACGCTGTAGTAGATTTGGGGCCTACGCTGTAGTAGGTTTGTGTGATCGTGGCTCTGCAGCGACTCGAGCGAACCTCTCTGATGGTCCAGAAGTATTTGCCGGCCAGGTCTCTGGGCGAGGCGCAGGTCTCCAGGTCGTCCTCCCGGGTCAGTCTGCGGAGCCAGACCAGCTCACAGTTGCAGTGAAGGGGGTTCCCCCCGAAACTCAGCACCAGCGCCGTGAGAGGAGAGCCCTTCATCTTGGCGTAGACCGGGATCCGCAGGAACAACGGGTCCGGGGGAATCTTCTTCAGCTTGTTGGACGTCATGTCCAGCCTGGGGACGCAGGGGAACAGGGAGGAGGATGAGTCGCCACCTCTGTGGGCAGCCAATCAAAAGACACCAGGAGGGGGGCGGGGAAAGGGCAGCGTTCTGCCTGTGGAACCCATTCTCAAGGGAACCCGATGAACATAAGGTCTGTTAAATGTTTTCTGTAATTCAGCCGTAATCTGCAGGTGCGTTTACATCAGGGGTCCCCAAACGTTTTCCTGTGAGGGCCACATCAGGAAAAGTGTGACGATGGGGGGGTCTAAACATTTAGGGGCCGAACGCGGAGGCAGGCTGTAGTTTAGGCTTCATCTCACCATCACTCAGTCTCTCTCCAGCACTATCAGGAAGTGCAGAGGAGAAGAACGGCTGGATCAATCAGCTGATCCAATAAGAACGACTGGATCAATCAGCTGATCCAATACAGCTGCAGAGGAGCAAACAACAAACCTCAAATTATTGTAAAAAACCTGAACGCTGCACGCCTTGGTTTTGAACCCAGGACTTTCTAGCAGGGAGTCAAGTGCGCTACCCACTACACCACCTAGAGGTCACCCCATCAGACGTTAGGATAAATAGACAGTAGCATTGATTACTTTAGACCAGAGGCACTGGTTTAGAATCCAGTACGACGTCACCTGGTCTGAGACACGCCCACTCCACGTAACACAAAAGGAAAAAGCACGACACAACAACACAACAAACAACACAACAACACAACAACACAGAACAACACAACAACACAGAACAACACAACAACACAGAACAACATAACAACACAGAACAACATAACAACACACAACAACACAACAAACAACATAGCAACACACAACACAACAACACAACAACACAACAACATAACAACACAACAACACTCTGTGGTCTGAGATATCAACTTACTATTTGACAGGTACGACTTTAGTAATACCTCAGGTTTCCTCACCTTTACGGTGGCGTGGTCGGTAGGGTTACCGACTCACAGCCGGGGGAACTGGGTTCGTGTCCAACTGCGGGGGTGGGGGTGGAGCAGGGGTGGCAGGGTAGGTCCAGGGCCTTACCTGGGCGGAGTGAACTGGACCGGTCCACTCCACTCCGCTCAGGTGTGCCCTGGACCTACCCTGTTGCCCCTGCTCCATCTCATTCCCGTAGTGGGATTCGATACCAGAGCCATTTTGCCCCCCCCTACAGTGCTGCCAACCATGCCACCGTGGAGGTGAGGAAACCTGCCCTGTTATTACGAAGTAATTACTATGTCATAAGTTGATATTACAGAACATTAACTTTCTGGCCGTATGTGACCGTCATTAAAAATAAAAGGGAGGCTACTCATGTTGTATGGAAAGGAAAATAAGTACATTTTATTTTGGGTCTCTGGTATTGTTCAGGGGGCCAGGCCAAATGTGGAAATGGGCCGGATCCGGCCCGCGGGCCGTAGTTTGGGGACCCCTGGTTTAACCCTTTCACTGCTGAGATAGATTTACATGGTGGGCGCTAACCTTAGCCTAAAGTACCACCTCGGTTCAAGTCTCGACAGCCGCAGCCTAAAGTTGGGTTCTGAGGAGTTGGGGGTGGGGGCATTGTCCGGCCCCGTGGGGGCTCAGCATCATGAAGATGAATTCACACAAAATGCCTCCATCCAAGAAACGCATATAAATAAATCAGGCTGCTGCTCGTAGCAAAAGATCTCCCCCCCAAAAACACTAAACTACCCCCGACCAGGGTCCATTTGAGCCGCGTCTGGGAGCCGAGCAGCGCTTTCCGAGCCCGAGACATCGGGCTTTGGGATCGGTAATCACGCAGGAGGCTCAAGCGTTCCAACGGGGAAATCCATTTCCCTCAGAGCGCCTCCAGAAATATTCAACGACGACTTAACAAGAAGTTAATAAGAGTCGAGAGCAGCTACACATTTCAATTACGTTCCGTCACGGCCAGCTGCCGCCTGGCGGCGTGCTGCTCCGCCCCGGCTGCGGGGACGTCGCCACGGCGATGGCTCACCTGTGCGCCGGGCGCCAGCAGCTGGTGCAGCCGGCTGAAAGGAACTCGTTACGGCCTTTAATAAACGCCGACGGTCCATACGAGCCGGCGCGTTTCCTTCCTGCACATCAATTATTCTCGGTCGTTGGGCCTAAATTGGAATTGATCGTTCTTGATTGGCTCCAAACGGTATTGGGAGGCGGGGGTTGAATATATAACAGTTATTATTTAATCAAGTCAAACGTGGACGACGCCGTTTGGGCTCCAGCGAATGGGCTCGGAGGCAAACAGAGTCAGGCCGGGTCATAGCGGAACCACAGTCACGCCAAGAGGCCGGCTCTCTGGGTCGCTATGGCGACGGCGGGTCTGTGATTGGTTCCTGACGTTGATCTGCGTGGAGCAAACATGAAGGACGTTCAGGTTAACAGAGGGAACGGTGGGAGACGCCGTCCACGCGGGGCGCCGCTTTAGTTCCCGTCTACACGCTAGCTAATGCTAGCTAATGCTAGCACAGAGCGACAGACGCTCGTCATTGGTTGATCCCGATCCCGATCCCGATCCCGACCTGGCCAGCTTGTGCAGGTTGGAGAAGATCCCCTCTGGGACGCTCTCGATGAGGTTGTGGTCCAGGCTGAGGGTGTTGACGCTGACCAGCAGGGCGATGGTCTCCCAGGGGATGTCCACCAAGTTGTTGTAGCTCACATCCAAGTCCTCCAGCGTCTCCAGGAAGTCCTGCCAAAAAAAAAGGGGGGGGGGGGGCTGATATTATCACGCTTCGCAGCAGTGGCGGGACGATTTAAAAAAAAAAAGAAGAGGAAAAGCACCCGAGGACGTTTCCACGTTTGAGCGTCTGCTATGGAAGGAAAGGTAAAAGGAGGAAGAGGAAGACGTTGGTTAAAAAGGAAGAGGAAGAAGGAAAGACAATTATAGCTGACGAAGGGAGGAGAGGGAAAAGGAGATCAATTATCCTGCTCGGTGCTGCGTGCTGGTTCCTCTCACCGCCTCCACGCAACCCTGATAATCAGCAAACGCCGCGAGTCAGCGCCCAAAACAAGGAGCAAACGCACGAGGAGCGCGAGGAGGAGGCGGCGAGGAGGAGGACGATAGCAGCCGGTTGGTCGCTGCCGTTACCGCCCCCCATAATTCACCCAATCAGGGCCGAGCTCCAACGACTCTCGTTCTAATAAACGCGTCTTAATGATGAGTCGAGGAGTCCAGAGAGTTCTGAGGAGAAGAGGAGGCGCCGGAGGTGGCGTTGCTCCGCCTCCAAAACGATGAGCTTCAAGATCACGCATTTTAAAGACGCCGCTTTTAAGTGTTTTTTCGTAAAGATGCGTCGATGCTTCTCTTGAAGCTGAAATGTCACGTTCGTGCAGCGAGATGAACGTACAAGAACAGGGGCGTTCGCGGAGTTCCTATCGCTGCCACAAGGGGGAGACAAAAGCGAAGGAAGACGAGGGCAATTCTGCTCCTTCAGAATCTGAACCGTGACCCCCAGACCGGACCCTCGGCGCCGCAGCCAGACGGAGCTTCGACACGGCGAGCCTGAGGACGTGGCCTCCCGATGAAGACGGCTGGCCAGGTGGGGCCAGGTGGGGCCAGGTGGCCCAGGTGTCCGTACCTGAAACGCCCCCTCCGTTATGCTGTGCAGCTGGTTGTTGGCCAGGATGAGGTGCCTCAGGTTCACCAGGCCCTGGAAGTGGGAGTCGTCCAGGGCGGTGAGCCGGTTGGCGTCCAGGTGGAGGGCGTGGAGGTCCTGGAGGTCGGCGAAGGCGTAGGGCCGGATCTGACTGATGGTGTTTCTGCTCAGGGTCAGGTGGATCTGGAGGAACAGGAGAGAGGCTCGGGATTACACGCCGCTGACGACCGGCTCAACGCTCTCATCTGCAGGTGCGAAGGTGAGAATTAGCGTCTGAGAAAAGGTCGGCCAACAAATGCGTTCTGGAAACGAGACGTCTGCGGCGTTCTGCCTAGCTAAATGCTCGAACGCTAATTCGGGAAACGTAATCCCATTTGATCCGACCTGCATCCTAAAACTCCCGTTTGATCCGAGCTGCATCCCAAACTCCCGTTTGATCCGAGCTGCATCCTAAAACTCCCGTTTGATCCGACCCGCATCCTAAAACTCCCGTTTGATCCGAGCTGCATCCCAAACTCCCGTTTGATCCGACCTGCATCCTAAAACTCCCATTTGATCCGACCCGCATCCCAAACTCCCGTTTGATCCGACCCGCATCCTAAAACTCCCGTTTGATCCGACCCGCATCCTAAAACTCCCGTTTGATCCGAGCTGCATCCCAAACTCCCGTTTGATCCGACCCGCATCCTAAAACTCCCGTTTGATCCGAGCTGCATCCTAAAACTCCCGTTTGATCCGAGCTGCATCCCAAACTCCCGTTTGATCCGAGCTGCATCCCAAACTCCCGTTTGATCCGACCCGCATCCTAAAACTCCCGTTTGATCCGACCCGCATCCTAAAACTCCCGTTTGATCCGACCCGCATCCTAAAACTCCCGTTTGATCCGAGCTGCATCGGGACTGAGGGGAGGAACGGCTATCGGCTAACGTCCCACACGTTATCTAAAGATCGATGTCGCATTCTAACGATAATAACAAGTGTCTCTGACCAGACTGGACATGTTGGCGAAGTCGCGGTGCCGCAGCGTCGTGATGAAGTTGTCCATCAGCCTGAGCTCCGCCGTCTGCCGGTCGATGTTGGGCGGGACGAAGAGGAGGCCCGTCTTGGCGCAGAGCACCGTGTAGGACGGCAGCAGGTTCTGGCAGGTGCAGCGCTTCGGACACAGCATGGAGGAGGGGCAGCAGGGAGGGAGGGAGGACAGGAGGACAAGGAGGAGGAGGAGCAGGGAGGAGGCGGCCTCCATGGTTCTCCTGCTGAAACAGACGGAGGAGCAATACCCATGAATGAAACGGTCAAACTGGACCATGGAGGGTCTCCCCGGGACCCGCTATGACATCATCGTGGGTTCAAAGGAGAACGGCGCATTCCTAAATGATCACAACATCTTTGCAGCTCGTAAAAACACAGAAATATATATTTTTTAATGATTTCTTCAACCTTTCAGCAAATTCCCAGGTGATAAACGCTTCATGAAAGATAGATAAGGAGGACACAGCAGGCGTTGCCGTGGGAACGGAGCGTAAGCATCATTTAACGCGCCCCGTGATGACAATCAGACGAGAACAGGCGTTCATGTTAGCGCTGCAAACGTTAGCCGCTGAGAGTCTGCAGGAAGGGGGGGGGGGGGGGGGGCAGGAGGTAAATTCAGACCTGAGTGGCTTCAAATGTCAGAGAATCAATGGGGTGTGTGTGTGCGTGAAGTGGCGGCGGCGGCCGATGTCGCTGACTTGTTTTACTCAAGATAAGGATGTGCGCTCGCTCCATAAACATGGACGCACAAGTCACATCACGTTCTATCGATGACGTCGACTCCGCCTCCCGCCGGCACGCCGCCCGGCATCCTGCAGGTGCGACGCTCCGGAGAGAAGCGGCGCACCGCGGGGGGGGGTCAGACCAAACGGTGGGTTTGGGTTTAACCTCCTCCAGGTTCACACGGAGACGCCGAGTTCAGGGACCGGTTTTCCTGCCCGTTGACATGTAGGGAAAACGAAGCTCTCTGATCTCAGACCGCCACCAAAACGATGCTTTGATGCACTTTGATGCACTTTGATGCACTTTGATGCATCCGGCTGCAGATCGGCGTCGACCATGAGTAGCTTTATTTGTTCCTGCGCACGGACCGGGACGGAGGCTCTGATGAGCCTCGAACCCAAACTGGGTTAGAGGCTCGGCGGACTAAAATAACATCCGCCCACCGTCCTTTGATATTCTGCCCAGCTTTTGGCCGCCTGAAGGCGGGAACGCTTCTGATCCGGAGTTTCTGTTGGAGAACAAAGATAAAATCTGACGTTCACCATTTAGAACAATCAAGAGAGCAGAAATCTGCCAAGACGGAGGCTGTGGCTCCTCCTCCTCCTCCTCCTCCTCATCATCATCATCGAACGTTCCTGAATCAGGCGCTCCAAAGATTCCTTGCTTTGAGAGGAATCTGATCCAAATGTTCCAACGGGCACCGAGACATGAAATAAAACCGGATCTCTGATCAGATTCCAGGGAATTGTTTCCTCCTGAAGAACATTTGAAACCTCTTCATCTTCATCATCATAATCATCATCATCAGCCGCCGCCGCAGCAGTTAGCGCCGCTCCCGGCCTCGTTGCGTGTTTCTGGGTGCACCGAGAGCAGACAGCGTGTGCGTGTTGGTGTTTGCTCGCGCGTGTGTCTCCAGGGCGTCGCTCATCCCACGCAGGAGGCGGCGCAGGAGCGGCGGGACGGAGCGGAGGACGTTAGACGAACGGCAGAGGAGGATGAAAAAAGAGAGACGAGAAAGGCAGCAGGGAATCTGACACCTGAGAGGGTCGAGGCGGTTGTCAAGGAGATCTGGTTCCTTCTAACTCTAAATGCTCATTAATAACTCTATTCAAAGTGAAAGGCTTCTATTATTCCGACTGGTAAAATGTTTTCCCGACTGAAAGCCCCCCCGGAAAACCATCCGGAGGGAAGCTGGATAAAAGCGGAGATGCTTTGGCGGCAAAGCGGCGGATCTGTCAGGGTCAAAAAGAGGCGAGGGATTTATCCGCCCGCTTCCCGTCTGCGTGGTTTGAATCCCTGAAAGCGTAAACGTGGCTGGATGGTTTTCCTTTTTCCGATGCAGATTCACAAGCAGGAAGTCCTAAATACCTCCCGGCGTTCCCGCGGCGGCCAGCCTCAAGCCCATCGCCTGACAACCCGAGTGTCAGAATTAATGTCGGCAATTAAAACACGCTTAAAACACAGATGGAGGCCGACCCCGGGAGTCGCCGGGAGCGTCTGGAAAAGGTCCAGACGTCTGGAGAAAAACATTCCGGCTTTCTGCGCAGGCGCGGGAAAGCCTAACCGAACGCCAGCTCGCGTTAAATGAAGGCCAACAGGAGAATGGCCAGGAGGTGGGCGGACACGCCCCCTTAATAAAGACAACAAGCAGCCGGAGGTCGGAATCTCGGGGGGGGGGGGCATCGTTCCGGATCAGCCGATGGCACCGGCCCCGATCAGCTCGTTCTGAAACACACATTCCAGTAAAAGAAAACAGAAGATCCCGGAGTCGGATCCACTTAAAGTCCCGCCTGACAATGACGGATGGGCGCTGCTGTTCCCGGGCGCCTGTCTTCACGGCGGGTTGTTAGCATCCACGCCAGGCAGGCCGCGCGGCGGCGGCGTTTTCCCGGGGAGGATGAACAAAGCGGCCTGTCAGCGATGAACAACTTCTTAATGGAAGTCGCGTTCCAGTTTGTGGGCGCTCGATTGTTAGCGGACGCGGACAGGAAGTGAATGCCGGCTCGTCTTATTCCACGTAAACAGAAGAGAGCGTTAGCAACCAGCTAAAGCACAGACGAAGGTCCAATTCTTTTTAACCCCGCCCCCATTTACATATACAACATTAAACGCTCTTTCTTTTACGCCACCTCTAGTTGCAAAGCATTCTGGGATTTCACTTCCTGACATGCGGAACGGCATCGGCGAGAGGATTAGTGGTCTCCGTGGAGACGGCGCCCATCAGGCGAGACGATGTCTTCTGCTAAAGAAACCGGCGTCCCGGGTCAAAGATTTCCATTCTCTCCGTTCCGACCCGGAGAGTTTAGCGTTCCAATTCGTTTTCTGCTGCTTCCAGCAGGTGGAAACAGAGAGCGATGAAGTTTTCTGTCCAAGGTCGTCCGGGCCGCCTGGAAGGTCGTCCACGGAACAAAGAGCTGCTGCTTCTTCTCTGGACTGGTTTTAAAACCCAAAACCTAAAATGACTTTAGCGTCGTAGCTAAATGTGCTAGCGTGCACCCAAACTCGAAAAAACGAGTCCAGCTGAGGCAAAAACCTCTATCAGACGTCGCCGAATCGCGACTCGTGGCGTCCGGCGACGAAGGTCGAGATGTTATTTTCCAAGTCGGTCTGGACTTGGAAAATTTATTCTTTTCTCCTGGCAGCAACTTCACAAACAAACTATTTGGGTCGGTGTCTGCAGCCTGAAGGTCCCGGAGTGACGGATTTATAATCGGAGCCGCTTATAATTAACGCTTCCGTCTGCACCTGGCCAGACGCTCGGCGGGGCCGTAATTAAACGCCGGGCCTCTCGAGCGTTCCAGATCCATTCCTCGCCGCTGCTTTCAGCCGGAAGCTTTTCAGCTTCTTCACGTCTCTCAGCTCAGTGGAGCGCGGCTCGCTGAGAAATACCGATGAGACAACTCGTCCGTCCGAATGTCCGTCCATTAAAACGCCACCCGCCTCTGTGCCCGCCCATTAAAACGCCACCCGCCTCTGTGCCCGCCCATTAAAACGCCACCCGCCTTTGTGCCCGCCCATTAAAACGCCGCCCGCCTTTGTGCCCGTCCATTAAAACGCCACCCGCCTCTGTGCCCGCCCATTAAAACGCCACCCGCCTCTGTGCCCGCCCATTAAAACGCCACCCGCCTTTGTGCCCGCCCATTAAAACGCCGCCCGCCTTTGTGCCCGCCCATTAAAACGCCACCCGTCTCCACTCACCAATGACATCTATCAATCTGTCAATGGATGCCCCTTTGTGCATCCATCCATCCATCCATCCCTCCATCCTTCCATCCAGCTGACGACGTCCATATGGGACAGACATAGAGACAGGTGTGAGACAGACAGGTGTCCATTCATTGGACAGTTGTGTGTCCGTCGGATGCTTCTCGGACGGGTAGAAAGGAAGTTCCTCCGTATTCTCCATCCATCTTCCTCCTCCTCCTCCTCAGTCTCCCCTTTCTTCTTCCTATCCGGCATTCCCATCACGCTTCCCGCCCCTCCCGACCGTTCCCGCCTCATCACTGCGCTCTGTAAAGACTCTAACCGGATTCACCTCTCCGGCGCCGCTCTACTGGGATTACTGCAGCGGGGCAGGAGTGCAAGAGTTCAAGCCACAGAACACACCCGTGCAGCTAACGGTCGAACTAGCATGCTAAAGACGTGGAAGCTAACGGATAGCGTCTGTCCAGCTGGGCGTCATGATTTATGGGCGGGGCCTCCATCATCGGTCAATGGGCTCCAACTGTCGCAGGTGACGTTTAATCCGTCTCCAGTTGCTGCCGGGCAGTTTGACAGGAAGTTCAAAGTCCTTAAAAGGCCGGTCGACGTCGGCCCGCCCCCCCAGGATGAATTCTTCCCCTCCGCTGAAGCAGCGTTCTCGACTGTCGCTGCCTCACAGCTGGATTCTGTGTGCGTTCGTCTTACGGGACGCATCCGCTGTCAGGAAACACGGAGGACGAGGAGGCGGGAACGATCCCGGTACCGGTAATTGATTTGGTGTAACGTTTAGAGCGGAGTAGGAACAGAAACAAATTCATGTTGACTGTTTCATGAAGATAAAAGAGGGCTTTTAACTTTTATCTCCTATTTTTAAATATCGAGACACGCGACGAATGAGGTTAAAGAGATTCCCGGGAAAGCTGACGCTTCCGTTGAACTCCGGAGTTTGATTTAAATTCACAGCGGCGTCGAGTTCAGGCTGAGGTGTCGGTTGACGAATCCGGTCGGTGGGAATCTGCTCGCCCTCTGAGACGTGTGGAGATATTCCGGATTCTCGGCACCTTCATCCTGTCATTTCCTGTTTTACCTCACGTGGAAACGAAAACAATCTGCTGGTGAGAAGTCGATGAAGTTGCGTGTCTGATTGAACATGGAAGCGTGTCTGAATAAACATGGAAGCGTGTCTGAATAAACATGGAAGCGTGTCTGAATAAACATGGAAGCGTGTCTGAATAAACATAGAAGCGTGTCTGAATGAACATGGAAGCGTTTCAGCACAAACATAATAAATTAATGACTAATTAAGTGTCCATGGTAACCATGGTTACAATCTGAAGACACCCCTTAGCATCGCCGGCTGAGCGTCGTTACTGTATGTCGTTTCATTAGCGCTAGTAGCTTGACCTGTTAGCTCGGCCGCTTCGCCCATCGCTTCATTCATGCACCTCTCTCACGACGCGGCGGCGAAGTCAGCCCAACAACGATAATCCCAGCGTTAATATTTAATATCGCACCTTTTAAGACGGATCACGGGGAACTTTCCAGATTAAAAGATTTAGAGACAACGGAGCTCATGAATCAGGAAGCGCTCAGTCAAACCGCCGGCGTGCAAAATAAACGCCATTAATATAAACAGGTGCGATTTAAGAAGGAGAAACAGCCGCGCATACAAACGCCGTGAAACAGATGAAAGCGTAGCGCTCGCTTTATGACTGACGGAGCGCTGAACTGAGCAGCAGCTGCTTCGCTGTCCCTGAGCTAAGACCGTTAGCGCCTCGTCTGATGGCGGGCGATGGCGCCGCGTTGCTGGTCGAGGTCAACTTCTTCTTTTCTTCATGTATGTCAACATTTTGAGATGTTGTTGTTCTCAGGGGCGGCATGGGCGGCAACATGTGGCAACACCTGTACACCTGCGCCGCAGGCGCTAATACCTTAGCATGGACGGGGGAAATTAATAATTAAAGTTCATTTTAAGTAAACGTTTTTAAAAAAAATATGATATATTTAATATAAAGTGGCTGCTATTCTGTTTTTGTTTTAAATTATAAATTCAAAGTACAAAGCAATTAAAAAAACTGCACAGAATCAAACAAACAAAACAAAAACCCTTGAAAATCAGCGTCAGTGAGAACAAAAGGGAAACGTCTCGAGTGAAAACAACAAGCGTAAAGAGTGGAGAGCTCTGAACGCTCTGAATGCTCTGAACGCTCTGAATGCTGGGTAATTACCCAGAGCTTTGATACGGACCCTCCCAGCCGACGCGCGAGGCTTTTCCTGCTGTTGTTAGCTCTGCTTAAACCCATTGTTACTCTGCTAGCCTAATTAGAGTGGGGGCTGCGTGCTGCGAAGGGGGGGGGGGGGGGGGCACCGAGGAAAACCGCTATCGGGGTGAACGAGAGGCCGAAACAGAACTTCATGTTGCACCGCGCTAAGTGCGCTAAGCTACACCGGACAGAGTCTAAACAGTCGTTGGGACAAGAGGGGCGTTCCCGTCGTAGATCTTTAAACAACCAGGACGCACACTCTGGAGGAATTATTAAAGGCGTGCGCACACAAGGCCTGTTAAACAACAACAACAACGCACAAACAAGGTTGTTAGTCAAAGACAGTCACACGGGGGCTTTTAATAAGGTGTGGGCGGGGCTATTCATCAAAGCGATGGGCGCTCTGGGTCCCTGTAATGCTGCTGCCTGCTGGCCGCTGCGATACAGAAACACAGAGGAGCGACGCACGCTGGGCTGAAATGGAAAAGGTAACTCATCCGTGCAATCAGACGCAAACACGGCGACGTTTGGAGGAAACGGGCCCGCCCCGCCAAAATAAAGCTCAGCGGGAAACTAGAGGTCAACCTGCAGGAATAGGTGAGGTCAGCCCTTTAATTCAAACGCTGCAGCAGGAAAGGCGACATCACAGCAATCTCCAGTAGCCTAGCCTAGCCCAGCCTAGCCTAGCCTAGCCTAGCCACTACTGCTTAAATTCATCACATTTAAGCTCTGGACTTCAGCTTCCTGAAGGACAGAGGAGTGTAACGGAGGCAAATCTGAAACTACGGTGGCCCACAGGGGGAAAAGCCACAACTCAACAGAAGCGTTTCCCGACGACGTTTAAAGGCGGTTCTTTAAAACGTTTATCCGACTTCCTGTCACGTCACGAAATCGTTATTTAGAGGCCAGAGCAGTTTGTAGTTTTAGACTGATAGATTCAGAAATCGTTCCAAGTGTCCTCTGGAAATTTCCAACGTTTGCTCACATGCCTGTCCAACTGTCTAACACACACACGCACACACACACACACACACACACACGCACACACACACACACACACAGCTGCTGCTGGTGTGTGTGTGTGTGTGTGTGTGTGTGTGTTTGATTGTGTCGGTCTCAGAGATCTATTTCTAATTCTGACAGATTCAATATTGATCAAACAGAGATGCACGAGAAGTAAGAAGCGAGGGATGAGAGAGAGAGAGAGAGAGGGAGGGAGGGAGTCAGCTGATCCCAGCTATGCATCCCGTCACGGACTCATCAGCCAATCAGGACGTTGCCTTTCCGTCCTGATCAGGAACTGAAAGCTTCCCAAAGATATTTGCAGGAACTCACCGACTTCAGACGGGTTCAGCCCCCCCGGAGCAACGGGGACGTAGCGGCCGGATCCGATCTGGAAAAGAGGAGGGACACGAAAGGAATGATGAGGACACTGGCCGCCGCCTCTGACATCATCACCAAGCGCCGGACAAACATCCACCCGGGTGAGGATTCAGTCCGTAAAACCTGGAGCTGCAAAGGGGCGAAGACACATGAGCTCGTCCAAGCGTCGTCTCATCGTCTGTCCCTCCGTCGTCTGTCCCTTCATCGTCTGTCCCTTCATCGTCTGTCCCTCCATCGTCTGTCCCTCCATCGTCTGTCCCTCCATCGGCGGCTCCGAGTTGAAGCGTCATCCATAAACTTCATGTCCCATAATGCAGCAGGAAGACCCCTAAATTCTACAGAATCTGCACCTTCTTGCAGCCAATCACAGAGTCGTATCCGGTGAGCCCCGCCCCTTTAAGGGGAACAGAGACGTGCCGTCTGGAATGAAAGTGAGTTTGACATCCTGGGATGAGAGCAAAGAGGAAACATCTGCTCAGCAAACGGCGCCGATCCACGAGACCGCCTCCAACATCTGGGTCCAGCGTCCCTCGCCTCCGCCGGCGCCGTTTCCCCCTCGCCTCCGTCGGCGCCGTTTCCCCCTCGCCTCCACCGGCGCCGTTTCCCCCTCGCCTCTCCACCGGCGCCGTTTCCCCCTCGCCTCCGTTTCCCCCTCGCCTCTCCACCGGCGCCGTTTCCCCCTCGCCTCCACCGGCGCCGTTTCCCCCTCGCCTCTCCACCGGCGCCGTTTCCCCCTCGCCTCTCCATCGGCGCCGTTTCCCCCTCGCCTCCGCCGGCGCCGTTTCCCCCTCGCCTCTCCATCGGCGCCGTTTCCCCCTCGCCTCTCCATCGGCGCCGTTTCCCCCTCGCCTCCGCCGGCGCCGTTTCCCCCTCGCCTCTCCACCGGCGCCGTTTCCCCCTCGCCTCTCCGTCGGCGCCGTTTCCCCCTCGCCTCTCCGCCGGCGCCGTTTCCCCCTCGCCTCTCCAGGAGCGCTGGTTACTCCTACGGACGATGTCGCTGATGGACAACATCCCGGTCTCCCCCCTTCCTGCTCCAGAGGCCGATTCGTAGCAATAATGAGGTCACGGATCCGACCCGGCAGCGCTGGCCTCGTGGGAACGATGCTCTTATTATGAGGGGGGGGGGAGAGTCGGACCGGCGCCGTCGACCGTCCATTCGTCTCCGCCCGCAGGAAATGAGCTTTGTCTGGAGGCTTAACGCCGGGCTTCTGATGAGAACTGATAACTGGGCTGTTCCATCAGCTGGTGAAAAGGATGCGGCGGCCGCGTGGCGTGGGGTCGGGTGGCGTGGGGTCGGGTCGGGCCGGGTCGGACCTCGGCAAGGCGAGAAAGACGCTGGAACAACAAGTCAGAGATTCCCATCGATCCTTTCGGATGGGATGTGAGAAGTGCTGCTCTTCCTCCTACTCCTCCTCCTGCTCCTCCTCCTTCCGACCCTTCCCTTTGACCCCTAGAGGGCATGAAGAGGAGGTTGAGGAGGAGGAAGTCGACTCAAATCTATGCGGGGGGGGTGGGGGTTGACAAGGATGCAATGTAATGAATAAAACATGTAGGGGAGCCGACGGCACCGAAGCTGTCACCCGTCCACGCAGGGGGGGGGGGGGGGGGGGTGAGGGATTGAGGGCAGATGGAGGCCGGGTTGAGAGACGCTCCTCCTCCTCCCGCCGGTTCGTCTCTGCTTTATTTTCCTGGACCGTGAGTCAGTCTGTTTACCTGAGCCCCAGGCCCATGAACCCCCCCACCCCCACCCCCCCCCGCCTCACCTCACCTCACCCCGACCTCCATCGTCTCACCCGACCTGTTGAGTTTTCCTAACATTCCCGAGTGTTCGTTGCATCGTTTGATCCGAGCCGACGGTTCAGTCGGGGATCGGAAGAGCGATGCCGGAGGAGATCGAAGACAACATGTTTTATTCAGCGGCTTCTTTCGGAGCGTCGCTGCCGCAGAGAGGAGGCGGAGCCACTGTGGCCGGTAATCAACGTTCCCTCTGGAGAATTCCAGAAACAGCGATCTGTGAACTCTTCCCAGCATTAATGAGCAGCTCTAATCCCGTCTAACCAATAATGAGAGCAGCGGGGCGGTCCTTGCCCCCCCCCCCCCCGGTCTAGACTTCACCCATTTCAAGGATTCAGGAATAAATGTTTGTGCATTCCGTTCCCGATTTACTCCTGGATGGAACGAAGAGACGCACTAAATCAATCGGAACGACGCCTCCCTGATTCCGATGCTCATCAGCCTGATTCGTTTCCTGATCCTCGTGCTCCTCGCCTGATTATCCCCCCCACAGTTTGACACGTTGATCGAGTTTATCGTGAAGACATGAAGAGAGATGAAAAATAGACAGAAACTTTCTGTCGATGTTTTCTGAAATGTGTAAATGATCGTGTTTCCTTTGATTTGATTTCCGGAGCAGACTTAAGTTTTCATATTCGCTGCTGAGCCCGTGTGATTAGCATCACAACTGCAGACTCGAACCTCGCGTCAAAGCTAGCGTCAAAGCTCGCGTCAAAGCTCGCTGCAGCCGAACTGAATCCATGTTTTTATTACTCAGACGTGAAAACAAGCACGATTTAAATGCTTCGATTCACCTTGAAGAGAAGTAATACAAACTTCCTGTGTGAGAGGAAACAGGAAGTGACAGACAGCGTTGTTTCCTCTTTCACCCACGAGGATTAAAAGGATTCGACGCACAAACACGTCTCAGAGCATAAATCTGATGTCAGAGAGAAATAAAGATTCAAACGCCAGAACGGAACGATCGACTAAAAGCCCTTGAGTAACGACCGGGAGGGCGAATGAAAGGCGTCGGAAGATTTAGAGGGGCGGATCTCAAAAACAGGGATATTAAGAGAGGAGCAGCACAAATCTTCCTCCCAGCCTTCAGACGAATGATTGATTACAACCAGGAAAATGAGCAGTAAACGGTTAAAAGCAGGAAGCAAGCATCTTATTTTATAAATGCAAACTGCCTTTAATTTGTAAATGCAGGCTCTTTATTATGATTAACTGCTGCTGCCTGCTTTAAACTAAAACCTGAGCAAACCTGAGCCGTGCGAGCTCGCTGATCGACCACCTTTACCTGAACTCGCTGCTCTTATCGACCAATCAGAGGGGAGCCTGTCAGTCTGTCAGACGCTTGTTTGACGGGTCATTTTGGCTGATTGATGGTGTTCTGAATGAGCGATGAGGCGGATGATTCGGTCCCCGAGCTGAACCAAACCTCTCCTCAGCTTCTCCTTTCTGCTTTAATGTCCTTTTATCTCACCTCGACGAACGCCGAGGCAATTACCTCATCAGATGTTTGATTATCAGCCGCATGCATCTGTTTGGAGCTCATTTCGCGGCGAGCCAACCTCTGCGCAGCTTTAAATTAGAACATGAGAAACCTTCCGCCGACCCGTCTACCACATGTCATCAGATACGACGCCACCTGTCCTCCGAGGAGCCGAAGCCTTCAATCATCTGATAAATATCACTACACGGGCTTACAACTGGAGATACTGCGGTTCAACGCAGTGTTATAAGCAGTTGTTCTGTTCCAGTGGAATAAGAGGCGGTAAATGTTCACTGATTGGGGCTTCAAGGGTAAAAACAAACAAACAGTGAAATACAATAATGGGCGCCGATAAAATGGAGAAAACAGTTGGATGTGCTTCCATTGGAGAAATATGGTGCACATCCACACGGAAGCTTTAAACTGAGCCGACCTCAGTTCCAAACGGTTAAATATTTAATGGCTCCCAGCGTGGCTCCTAATAGGGCTGCAGCCGCTGCACCTCCTCAGTTACACTGATGTCAAAATCAAGCCAAACGCATCTGTTTCTCTGTAAATGAATCATGCTTATGCACCCCATGCTTTTATTTTGTCTCTCGGAGTCGAAAAATTGTGCTCCGTAATACATCAAGATCTTAGCGTGGGGTCTGGGCAGCAATTTAAATCTCAATACATACCGTAAAAGTTAGCCAAGAGCGAGGGAACAAAATGATGAAGGACGCGGCTGAGGAAACACCAGAGATAAAGACATGAACATAAACCCACGGATGGTCGGACCGATCCACGGCCCGTGAACAGGACATGACAAGGACACGGGAGAAAACGACAGAAACGTCCACGTATAAATCTGGTTTCTATTATCCCTCCTTTTATGACTGAGTGAAAAGAGAGCAAACCCTGAATCTCAGCCCAGTCGCTGTCGGAATCCATCAGTGATCAATGGCGTCTCCGCAAGACGGCCGGCCAATGAGCGGCGGAGGACGACGAAGAGACGACGAATCACAGGTGAAGGCTCGCTCTGGAATACGTGGCTGTAAATCAAGCAGAATCACATGGAGGTCGAGGAGCGAAAGATAAAACTCTGTCATTCCACACACGAGGAGTTAAATGGCGTTGCATTTTACAGATAGTTTCTCGTTTAGCGCTCGGCCCAGCCGACGCCGTTATGCAGATGATGTGAGAGTGTTTCCGGCAGCAGCATCAAACATCACGGCCGAACCAAAGCCGCAAGCCGGTCCTGCTCAAGCCAAAGGTTAGAGTGCAGATTCTGTGGTAAATATGAAACCCATTAAGAGGTTCCAGCTGGTTGTCCAGCTTAGCAACTTCGCTACGATCGCATTCGGCATGAATGCCGATTAAAGAACTTTCAAGAACTCTTTGACAACTGGATCATAAATTAAAGCCGACTAGCTGAACTTAAAGTGAATCCCTACTTTCTGCGCAGTGAAACAAAACGTCCATAAATAAGCTCTTCTTAAACAGACGTCCAGCCAAGAGACCGACCGAGTCCCGCTGGCGTCCGTCTCCCTGCTCGTGTCTTCAGATCTCAGTCTTTGAAATGAACTTTGTTCCTCTTTGCTGCATTAATTAGACGCTGACCTTCTAAACTCAAACACCCACTCTGAAGACTTTACGAGATAATTGACCCATAAAATGAAAAACACTCAGCTGTGGGGGTTTTCTCAAGTTATTTCCAACGATTGATCGGCTGCTAGTTAAGTGAAAATGACTTCATTGTTTGACTTCAGGCGGCTCGTTAAGAAGAAATTGCTTTTATGTATTATTTAGAGGAAATTCAGATCAATATTTCACAAACATAAGACAAGTATTTGTAAAATGAACATCAAAATCTTGATTTTGATAAAACACATGTGCTCAGAGCCTGTTCACGGATGTGCAAGCAGCGCCGGATGCTAAGTGCTAATCAGCAGGCAGGTTTCTGGATAAGGTCACAAATCCTCCCGAGTCCCAGATCAATGATGGAGATCAGCTGATTTAGACGCCATGTTGGTGCCGTATCAATAACGCTGCCGTGGTCCTGACTGCATCAGAAGCCTCCGAGGGGCAGTAGATAAGCAGTGAAATGTTTTAGTATTGATCCTGAGCGATACTACAAGAGGCCGAAGGGATAATCGGTAAGAGTAATAGATCGCTAACTGACCCTTCTGGGACAAGCATTGCAGAGATCATTGATTAGATCATTGATTAGATTATATCATGGTCACGCATCCTGGTCATTGAATGAGGAAGTACGATATATATTGGCAGCAGCAATAAGCAGCAATAAGTTGTGGCGTACAGCAGGATAGCGTTACCGAGGACAACCAAGACGGTGTCCCGCTGTCCTCCGCCCACGCTCCACACATCACCGGAGAGCTTTCCAATAGCAGACTCTCAGCTGATCGATCCGTGTGCTCTCCCGGTCTCCTGAACTTTCTCTACTTTAATCCACCTGTCCTTCCTGCTATCATTTCTCTCTCTCTCTCTCCTCATCACACCTCCGTGCTTCCGGCTAGCAAACGGCGCCATTCTCGCTGTCATTTTCCAGTATGATGTTCCGGTCTGTCTGTTAAAGATCCGGGCCGGTTGATCGATGAAGAACGGCACCATCCATCTCTTCCACATCTAGACATTTCTCATCCCGGTGTGTTCCGAACCCCGATAAAGCCGGAGCGAAGCCTGAACTGGAATAGTGAAGATCCTGAAAGCAGCAGGGCGTTGCTTCCTCGCAATTCTCTTTGCCACCGGAGGCCAGATGGAGAAAGAGCCTAAATCAAACAGGAACAATCCCCGGGGTAACGAGAGGGAATCTGGGAATGTTGGATTAGATGTTGCTGTGCCAATAATAGAACTCACACCGGCAGTCACTGGGAAAACAAATCTGTTCTCCGACTTTAGGCGAAGAGCGAGATCAATGAAATATTACAGAGGGCTGGATGAATGTTAATGAAACATCGCCTTAAGAGAAGGAGACTAAAAACACTTCCTGCTGCACAGAGGAGACAAAAAGACGACTAAAAATACCAAACACCTGCAGCAAGAGCAGGAAAACACGACTTCAACGTGGAAAATATCGGCACAAAGAACGAACGAAGAAGGAAAGGAGACAAATAGGAAAGAAAATGAATGGGAGAGAGAAAAGGAAGGACAGCAAAAGAGAGGAGAAAGAAAAGATTAATTTAGTCTGCATTCCGGGAGACGGCGGAAAGCGAAGGGTTCCATTTCAGAAATAGAAAACACAAAAGATGGAGAATAATGGGAGGAGATAAAGACGGATGGGGGGGGGGGCAGAGAGCAGGCGGAGTGATAATGACAAACAAATACGAGGACGGAGAACAAAAATCATTCCCCTGAATCAACCAGTTGTAACGTCTCGGCGACAGAAACCGACATTTTAATGGACGCTGCACTCGGAGACGGAATCCGACATCTCCAGGGATGCACCAGCCATCCGCCTGGTTGTACGAGGGGCCGGACACTGCAGTTCATCAACTGTCCACTAGAGGCCGGATGCGCGTTCGCACTGGCCCAAACGGAGCGGATTAACCGAGGAAAGAAACTCTGGTCAGTTTTAAAGGGAGCAAACGGCAGCAGTGTGAAAGCACCCTTAGTCGAAGTAATAAACACGTTTATAGCCAATAGTCCAATCAGCGTTTTCAGTCTAACTAGTCCCGGTCCAATCAGCGTTTTCAGTCTAACTAGTCCCGGTCCAATCAGCGTTTTCAGTCTAACTAGTCCCGGTCCAATCAGCGTTTTCAGTCTAACTAGTCCCGGTCCAATCAGCGGTTTCAGTCTAACTAGTCCCGATCCAATCAGCGTTTTCAGTCTAACTAGTCCCGGTCCAATCAGCGTTTTCAGTCTAACTAGTCCCGGTCCAATCAGCGGTTTCAGTCTAACTAGTCCCGATCCAATCAGCGTTTTCAGTCTAACTAGTCCCGGTCCAATCAGCGTTTTCAGTCTAACTAGTCCCGGTCCAATCAGCGTTTTCAGTCTAACTAGTCCCGGTCCAATCAGCGTTTTCAGTCTAACTAGTCCCGGTCCAATCAGCGTTTTCAGTCTAACTAGTCCCGGTCCAATCAGCTCTTTCAGTCTAACTAGTCCCGATCCAATCAGCGTTTTCAGTCTAACTAGTCCCGGTCCAATCAGCTCTTTCAGTCTAACTAGTCCCGGTCCAATCAGCGTTTTCAGTCTAACTAGTCCCGGTCCAATCAGCTCTTTCAGTCTAACTAATTAAAGTATTTGTTCACAGTAGCTTCACAGACGGTGAAATTACATTTAGCTCTGCTGGTCATGTGACCCTTCATGGATTTCTTCTTCGATTGGCCTATCAGGATCACCCGGAGAATAAAGCCTCTGATTGGGGCTTCGAGGATGAATCAGCTGAATCCATTCACCCTGACAAAAAACCCTCTTCACTGCATCTCCTGCTGCCGTCGGCTGCCGTCGGATGAGATTTGTAACGACAGCAGCCGAAGCTAAACATCGATAACGGCCTCAGACTAATGGATGGACTTAAAGGTGACTTAGCGTCATTACAGGTCTTTAGAAAGCGGCGGAGGTTCAGTCGGGATGTGAGGAGGGGTCATTACAGACGTGTGAAAGGACGGACAGCCCGATAGAAGCCTCTGGACTTCATCTCCACAACGAGGCTGCATAGCCGGTCATGCTAACACAACGTGACAGGTGTTAATGAGGTATAAAGCTGTGTGTCATCAGCGTGATATGGAGACAGACAGCGATGGGGACGCTAAGCTACAATGTACACGAAAACAAAGGTCCGATTCCAAACGGGCACAGATAAAAGAATCAATTTCCCACAACGTGAATTATTGGTGATGTAACCCTCAACTCAAGCGACTCACAGAATCAGACAAATGATCAAACAATGCTGCCTGAATAATCGGAATACATTTGCATTCGATTATTACCTTGGCTAATCCAAACATCTCAAGCAGCACCAGGATGTCGAGCGACGCGCTGTGCAAATTTATGGAAATGTGACGTCTCGTGCGGCGATATGCTGATGACGCTCCTGTTTATATCTGAGTTTGATTCATGCGGTGCTGCAGGGGGAAAAAACAGCCCGGAGCCGGAAAGAAGACGGGAGAGAGGGAGGAAGAGGAAGAGGAGGAGAGCCTACATCGCTAGGAGTTTGTTTGGACGTAAGGTTCTTCAAGTCCTTTTCTTTACAGCTTTTTTAGAAGTTTATTTTGCAGAGATGATTAATCCTCTGTCAAAATATAAAAACATTCCTTCCTAATGTGGGAGGCGGCGCCGACTGACCCGTTGTGACATCACCGCTGGTGACTGTGCGGTAGCTTGAGTCGTAAAGCCGGCCGTAACGCTGCGAATAACAAAAAGCTATAGTTTTATTTTACTTCTGGTGTTGTTCAAATTTATTTAGATGTGAAGACTTGATTGGTTCGCAGGGAGAACAACAGGAGGAGCGACAGGGAGAAGAGGAGGAAGGGATGGAGGGAGGAGGTGAAAGGGGAGACAGGAGGAGTGAAACGCTTTGACACCTCCTCATGAGAATCTGGCTCATCACAGCTTGTGTGTGTGTGTGTGTGTTAGCGGGGAGGATGCTAGCAAGCTAATCTGTACTGTGGATCAGCAGATGGTGTGTGTGTGTGTGTGTGTGTGTCTCTCAGGGAATATGTCGTAGAGCGCTGAGGTTTACTTAGCTCACGTTGATATTAGCGACCGGGCTAACAGGCTAATAGAATCATTCGGATCAGCACATCGATAGCGTCGGTTCGGAGCTCCTTGTGCTCTGATTGGAGGACGGCAACACCTGTCACCTGTTCAGATGTGCAAGTTGTTATTTAAAATACATGAAGACCCTGAAGCTGCCGCGCTGCATTCACTGACCTACCCAACACACACACACACACACACACACACACACACACACACACACACACACCTCACTTTCCCGACTTCCCTCCACAACAAAAGGGAGTTCCCTGCGGACTACCCAGAGTGCATCAGCACATTCAGCCCGGTGCTCCCCCGACGGCGCTGAGCCCTGATAGGTCCCTGAGGGTTACACGCTGCAGAGGCTTTGACCAATCAGAGCAGATCTTTAGCGCTCGTCCAGGTGCCGCTCCGGGTTTCTGTTTGACACCTCAGAGTGGATTCCCGCCGCCCACGCTCCGACGACGGCAGAACCAGAACCGTCACTCCGTGGGTGGGAGGACTTATAATTAGGTCGCACCCAAATAGGACGAGCCGTGATCCACGACACGACACCTGTGTGTGTGTGCGTGCGTGTGTGCGCGCGTGTGTAGGTGTGTGCGTGTGTGTGCGTGTGTGTGTGCGTGTGTGTGCGTGTGAGCGTGTGTGTGTGACGCCTGGCGCTGCGCTCAGATCGACGTGAAGCGGTGTTCCACCTGACGGACGAGCTCTTAATTTGATTGGCCGTCTGTCACCATGTCTCTCTCTCCGTTTACACACACACACACACACACACACACAGGCTTGAAAGTGATTGTCTCGACTCAGAGGATATTAATCAGCTCAAATCTTCACTTCTGAGATCCGAACCCATGTTTGGACGACCTCACCTTCAGGAGGAAGAGGAGAACCAACAGCCGCCGAAGAGGAAGCCCCCCCCCCCGGCTGCTTTCCAGCATCTTTGGCAGAAAAGCAGCCGTCATTGAGTAAATCCCTCAACTAATTAGACAGCCAGCCGAGCAGCCTGCCGCCTGACGGGAACGGCTTCCCGCCGCGCCGATGACACCCGGCAATATCATGCAAATGCGAAGGAAATGAAACCGAGTCCGGGGAAAAGGGGGCGAACAAAAGGAAAGACGTGCAGGAAAACGTTAATACCTCGAATTAAAGCGGCTTTCTGAGTGTGAACTGAAGATATTAGATCCAGCCGGGGAAAGCAGGAAGCAAAGAGAGAGAGCTGACGGATGTCGGAGAAGCAGGTGAACAAAATATTTTCTTGTGTTTCGATTCCGATTTCGTGTTTCAATTTCGCACGACAAGTTTGGATTTTTTTTGCAGATGCCGCGTTTTAGCTTTGTAAAGCAGAAACACCAAAGAAGAAAACCTGTTTCAGATGAAAGACATTCATTCATCAGGCTCGTCCGTTAATGTCGGAATCATTAACGGTAAAACGGGAATCTGGGAAAGAGCGGCTGATCTCTGGCCGCGAAAAGAGAAAACAATCTGAAGCCATCAGCGCCGCCCGATGAAACAACAGCTTGTGGAGGAGGAGGAGGAGGACGAGGAGGAGGAGGAGGACGAGGAGGAGGCGGTTCAGTGTTCAGGCAGCCGCTCTTTGTTCTCTGCTCAAAAAAACAACAACTCTACCTTCAAAAAGTTGAAATTTCATTCCCCGCCTCTCCTGCTCCTCCGTACCTCCTCCGGTCACCTCCTCCGTACCTCCTCCGTACCTCCTCCGGTCACCTCCTCCGTACCTCCTCCGCACCTCCTCCGGTCACCTCCTCCGTACCTCCTCCGCACCTCCTCCGGTCACCTCCTCCCGTCTCGACTCTGTTGTTCGTCGCTCCCTGAATCTGCACTCGTTGATATTCTTCCCGTGACCATTAGCGGCGTTCACCTCATTACCATGTGTCTGATTCACGGCCCTCCCGTTACTGCCGGCGCTCCGACTCATTAGGACCCGCCCGCCGCCGCCGCTATGAAGGAACGCGGGTAAATTAGACGTGATAGAAAAGGCTTTGACGCGAGAGTGGCCGGAGACGACTCCCGTGCGTGTTTCATTCGATTTATAGCACGTAATGGAGCCGTCTTCTCCTCGGAGATGCTTCAGACGATGTAGCTGATGTCGCTTTAAAGGCAGCATTAGCTTACGTTGCTATCGCTCTCACTTAAGCCGCCCGTCCCATATCGATGCTCTTTGCTCGGAGGCGGCCTCCGGCGGTTTAGGAGGCGGGATCACGACGGGAGCAGAGGAGGAAGTCGATGGCTCCGCTTCTCCTGCTTTTCTTTATTCCTTATTTATTTCTCTGGGTCTATTGATTGAGATCTCAGCTGGTGCCTTCCGTCCAATAGCAGAGCAGCACAGCTTCGATATGAGCCTCGTCCTCGTGGATTCATTTAGAAAGAGAGCGGGAAGGAGCGGGTTTGTTGCGAGTTCAAAATGTATGTAAGAAACACAGCGGCCGTGTTCCTGTGATGTTTCATCGATTTCCTCGCCGTCCCATCAGAGGAACAGCAGCTCTCGGATCGTTCAGGGTACATGAACCAGTACGGGGGGGGGGGGGGCTTGGACCCAACACCCCTTCGTCTCAACCAGCCGAGCCTTATTCGCTGTATTTCAGTCGCGTGAGCCTCTGCAGGAGGGAAATAAAAGCAGCCTAACTTACGCTGGAGGCGAAATCGATTCAGGCCGGCCGCAGACGATGAATCCAGACTATAAATACAGGCGAACACGGCGCCCGGCGTTAATAACGCTCGAACCCATCACGGCCGCTCTCGTGGCGAGGAGAGACGGCGCTACGGAACAGCAACGTCTCCGTGTGGCATCCCACAACAACCGGCGAGTGGGCTTCCTGTTAATGACTCCCCGTGGGGGGGGGGGGGGGGGGGTTGTCTCCCGCCTCAGACTCAACCTCCGGGTGCATCTGGGTGGAAGGGCACAATCCAGGGCTGTTACCTAGCGACCCCGGAGCGGCGCAGGAAGCGCATCGGTGGGCTGTCCAGCCGCCTTCTGCTCGTTACACACGGAATAATCTGGGTGCAACGGGAGAGAGTTCTGGTTCCGACACGAATCGGACCCATCAGACCGGCGCTGTGACTCCTCGGAGGAGCAGGGGGGTCGGAGGAGCGCCGCTGGCTGCTCCTCCCCCCCCGGCAGCGTGCAGCCGGAGCTGAAGAGGACTCATCTGTTCCGCCTCCGTTCCAGGGTGGACGTCGGATGAATTAACGCCGCAGGAGGAGCGCTGCAGAGGCCTCGTTTGTTGCCAGGTGCGCTCGCATCCCGCCTTCACGTAACGACCCGGCATTTCTTCGGTGTGTCTGGAGCCACATTCTTACGTTACAAGTTGTGCTTCTGTGCTCTATAATGACCCAACAGCAGCTTACGTAGCCCCCCCCCCGGTGCCATTTACAGCTAATGGAAACCACTACCTCTAGACGCAAGCCCAACCTGGCAACATCTTGACGACCACGGATACGTTATCGAGCCCTGAGGGATGCGTTCACTCGCAGAAAGTGTGAGAGAAGGAAGGATGAGGAAAGTAGGCAAAATGAAAACCAGGATGATGAACTGGCAGCAGCGTAATCCTCACTGTAATAACAACGTTAATAACATAACTGTTATTACACCTTTAAACTGAGGCGTGGATGAATTACTGCCCCATCTGTGACCCCCCCCCCCCCCGGGGTCGTTCATTTATATCGTTTTCCCCTTCCTGGAGGCGGAGCCGGAACGATGCCGGCGCTCTCAGTCTAATTTAACCCCGCCCTAATGGTTGCGCTCAGGCTCCGCCTTGCGGACATCGGCGCTCCCCCTTCTGTTCGTTCACGTCTTTCCGTTTTTCTTTCGGTCCAGACACGACTCCTCTTTTATTTGCTCTTTCGCCTCCGTTTTCTAAAACGGTTCCCGATATCAGAACAATTCGATCGGGCCGACTGCCTCCTGGGTAAACGACCCCCCCCCCGGGCGGCTGAGCGCCTTCGAAGAGGCAACTGTGAGAGCGGTTTTGACTCCAATCTGCAAACCTGCTGCCAACCTGGCAACCACAACCCGTCGTTTGGGAAATCAAACAGCCCTGCGCTACTTTGTTTTTGGGTTGATGAAAGCTTATCTCGACCATCACGCTTCAGCGTGGCGGCGTTAGCAACACGCACAGAGTGTAAAACCTGGCAACCCTCTAGCAGTCTGAACCGCCCCCCCCCCCACCCCAAAACTAAATTAGTTGAAACTCCCCAGCGCCTCCTCCACCTCCTTCACCAACTCGTCATTTAAAACAAATAAGGTAAACTAAAATAAAAAACGATTTGATGAAAGTCATTTCACGCAGGCGAAGGTGTCGCTTCTCAAACCTGCCAAAACGTTCCACCCACTGCGCCAAAAGTCCTCGTGAATGTTTAGCCTCCACACAGATTACCTTCAAACCTGGCAACCCAGTAGGCGACAGGCTTCAAACACGGGCTTAAACTTTCTCAGAGTTGGCAGCGGCATTTCAGTCTGAAAATACACTCACCTGTTCCTGTCAGGAGAAATCTGCAACGCTGCAACCTTTTCACTGGATTAACAGCTTTCCAAACTGGCAACCTTTCCCGAGCACAGCTTGCTTCAAACAAGCTACAACTGAGGACGCACCTGTCACCTGTTCACTCCTTCCCATAAAATAATTACAGCACCTGGGGGCGTGCACTAACCTTTTTTACCTGTGAAACATCCTGACAGCACCTGTCTCCACTGGCCTGCTCTAAAGCTTCTTAAAACTCCCTCCAACCTGGCAACGCGTTGCAGAGATCTGAAGAGCACGACCCAGCACTGGGAGTCCATCCAAATCACTCCTACATGGCAACGCTGTCCTGCTGTAAACCTGCCTGAACCTGGCAACCGCAGGAGGTTCAGAGGAGCACTGAGATAAGCTGACAGCACGCACACACACACACACACACACACACACACACACACGCACACACACGGACATTTGCAGACATTTCCAATAACCAATAGTTTCCTCATCGAGCTGTTTGATAGCTCATTAGGATCTAGCAGAACCACCAGAGGACTCCAGGACTACAAATAGTTAATAAAGTGGACTCCAGGACTACAAATAGTTAATAAAGTGGACTCCAGGACTACAAATAGTTAATAAAGTGGACTCCAGGACTACAAATAGTGAATGAAGTGGACTCCAGGACGACAAATAGTGAATGAAGTGGACTCCAGGACTACAAATAGTTAATAAAGTGGACTCCAGAACTACAAATAGTGAATGAAGTGGACTCCAGGACTACAAATAGTTCGTAAAGTGGACTCCAGGACTACAAATAGTTAATAAAGTGGACTCCAGGACTACAAATAGTGAATGAAGTGGACTCCAGGACTACAAATAGTGAATGAAGTGGACTCCAGGACTACAAATAGTGAATGAAGTGGACTCCAGGACTACAAATAGTTAATGAAGTGGACTCCAGGACTACAAATAGTTAGTAAAGTGGACTCCATGACTACAAATAGTTAGTAAAGTGGACTCCAGGACTACAAATAGTTAATAAAGTGGACTCCAGGACTACAAATAGTGAATGAAGTGGACTCCAGGACTACAAATAGTTCGTAAAGTGGACTCCAGGACTACAAATAGTTAATGAAGTGGACTCCAGGACTACAAATAGTTAATGATGTGGACTCCAGGACTACAAATAGTTAGTAAAGTGGACTCCAGGACTACAAATAGTTAATGAAGTGGATTCCAGGACTACAAATAGTGAATGAAGTGGACTCCAGGACTACAAATAGTTAATGAAGTGGATTCCAGGACTACAAATAGTGAATGAAGTGGACTCCAGGACTACAAATAGTTAATAAAATGGACTCCAGGACTACAAATAGTTAATAAAATGGACTCCAGGACTACAAATAGTGAATAAAGATACAGTACAAGACTTTTTCTTGTTGAAGATTCATGTAAATATTTACACATCAATATAATACATCACATCAATATAATAGACAAGACAAAGACAGACATTTTCTAATTTTTATTCAATAATTCATTTATGTTTGTGAATTTTATCGCTCTAAATTGTCAATACAGTATGTGTGGCGACATGTTCAGGGTGCACCCCCGCCACTCGCCCGCAGCCAGCGGTGATAGGTGCTGCAACACCTATGACCTGCAAGGCGTGGGGGGGCGGGGGTACACGATGCCGGGCCGTGAATGGTTGTCTGTGTGGCGACATGTTCAGGGTGCACCCCGCCACTCGCCCACAGCCAGCGGTGATAGGTGCTGCAACACCTATGACCTGCAAGGCGTGGGGGGGCCGGGGGTACAACGGACCTGATCGTCTCACCGAAAAGACTTGGATGGGTCTTCGGATTTCTTTGACCTCCGAAAGAGGCCACAGAAAGACCTGAAGACCCGAACAAAAGCGTTGCTCTTCTGTGTCTTTGTCTTCTCCAGACACGTCACCAGTATGTCGACGACCATTGGCATTCTGAAAATTGTGTCAACCGTGTAACTTGACACTTCCTTCCCCATCAGGATCATGCAGACTGTCCGCGGGTCGTCCATCACTTTGCAGAGCTTCTTATGGACAGCTTTGGTGAGCTCTTTGACCTGTTGCATGTTCATCTCCAGAGAGATGCTCGACTCCTGCACCCTGGCGACTAACAGACTCGTGATCAACTCGGTCATTTCCGTCATGTCCGTCATGTCAACGTTCGTCCCCTGGAAGATCCTTGAGAAGAGCACTGTGATAATCCAGCGACACCGCTCCTCCAAGTCTTCAGGCGACGCTGCTGTTTGGACGTCACTCCTCTCTTCAGTGGGGAGATCTTCCTCTTCCACAGGCACCAAAGGCACCCCTTCCATGATGGCCGGGGCCTCTGGCGGCTCTGGAAGAAATTCCTTTTTCCTTTCTGTGGGTTCACAGACGACATTTTCCCTTTTAAAATCGGTACTTTCCATGTCTTGGACGACGGCATCGGCGGCATTTTTCATGGAACATCGCACGTCGTCTGGAGGAATAAAATCTCCCACATTCACTGCCGGCACGTCCTTCGCTTTCTTCCTGCAGAGGAATTTGCGGACCTTGGGTGCAAATCTCTGGAGGAGCACCTTGAAGTGCAGCAGTATCCTCAACCAATTGTTCCCGGGATTTTTGAAGACACGCGGCTCACTTGCCTCCGGCGTGTTCGCAGTTTTTACGGGGCTGCTGTGTGGCGAAGAGCATAAGCTCTTCATCACCTCGTTGGATAAAAGCCGTGATATTTCATACGGTGTCATGACCTCAACAACCTCTGGAACACCCATTGTAAAGGCAAGGACCGGTGGAATCACGTCTTCCAGTGCTTCCTGGACTTGCTGGTGTGCAACAGCAAAGCCGGTCCCTGACGTTTTTGCTTTCAGGGGAGAACTGGGAATCTTTTCAAGCAGTTCTGGAGCTTTTTCCAGAACTGCTTGACGCACATCATCAGTTACGACTTGAACTAAATCTGTGAACAAAACCGCAAGCTGTGCGTCAGTATTCGGATCAACGGTCCCTGACTGAAGACCCGCCCACTCTTCCTTGGTGAGAGTCCCAAGGAATCCTGTGAAAAGCTCACCGAGCTGTAAAGTGGATTGTGCATGGAGGGCCAGAGGCTTGTCCTCGGAGTTCTGTGGTGATGCTTGCATCTCTGTAGTTGTCATTGATCTTCGGTAGATACCTGAGAGTGTTCGTGTGTTTGTATATATAGGTTTCCTCCAGATGACTTCAACAGCACATCAAAGTGGAATATCACCATACACATCAATAGGTAACCCTTTGATGTGCACCCCCCCCGCCACCATCAAAGACAATAGTATGACACGTTACATCAAAGACAATAGTATACATCAAAGACACAGTAACACAGCATGGCAGCAATTTCATCACAAACATGGTCCCATGAAAATTCTGATCTTGATTCTCATTTACAAACAAACAATCTCATTTTTAAATGCTGAAGTCTCAAAACAAAAAAACGAGAACATACTCATCAGAAGGCTTCTTGGTTAAATATGAATGAATGCTATAATAATAAATTAATTTAACATGCTGATCAAAATATCTGTATTAATTCTAATGTTTGTCGCGTGTGTGAATATATATCCACCCCCCCCCCCTCCCCCCTTGTGTGTCCCTGATTTGGGTTTTTCTTCTTCACTTCTGGATAAAGAGTCTGTAGAGATTTAACCGGAGCATTTTGGTTGGACAAGAAGGAATAAAGGCGCAGTGTTTGTTGGACTAGCCATGAAGAGAAGAACCTGCACACAGTGAGTGTGTGTGTGTAGGTGTGTGGGGGGGGGGGATTTGTTGCACTGAAACAGATCCGTGACGATTTCACACAGGTTCTCCAGAGAAAATAGTAAAACCGCTTGATCTCAATCCTCCGTGTAAAGTTCCAATTTCAGAGCCGCGTTCAAACTGAGTCAAAGTCAAACACTTGACCTGAGAACAGTCTGAATCCTGAAATGAACACATTCACAACACAGACACAGACACAGACACAGACACAGACACAGACACAGACACAGACACACACACACACACACACACACACACACACACACACACAGACACACACACAGACACAGACACAGACACACACACACACACACACACAGACACAGACACAGACACAGACACAGACACAGACACACACAAACACACACACACACACAGACACACACACACACACACACACAGACACAGACACAGACACAGACACAGACACATTTTAATCCGGACTTCCTCCCGGCGAAGGCGATAATAATTAGGGTTCATTTGATCAACGGTGTGACAAAGACGAGGGATGTGTGTGTGAGTGTCGCCCCAGTAACACCCTGGGTGAGGGGTCTACGCTAACGCTGCTCCAGCGTGTGAAGGGAGGGGGCGTCACCTGGGGGGGGGGGGCAGGTGATGGTTTTCACCCTCTTCACTCTCACTGGGATGCTGAATGAGGAATGTGCACACTGGAATGGTACAACCGCAGAGGAGGAGGAGCACACACACACACACACACACACACACACACACACGCACACACACACAGACACGCGCACACACACACACACACACACACACACACACGCACACACACAGTCTTCCATTGGTCGACACAAAACAAAACGTACAGAGGACTTTCCATAGACCGACCTCAGGCCCT
This sequence comes from Brachionichthys hirsutus, assembly GCF_040956055.1. NCBI lineage: Eukaryota > Metazoa > Chordata > Actinopteri > Lophiiformes > Brachionichthyidae > Brachionichthys > Brachionichthys hirsutus. The sequence continues at coordinate 780,546 of NC_090907.1, read as the reverse complement.
CATCGCCATGGAAACCAGGTGGGTAGGGCCCATAATAACCACACGGCCGTGGCTTTGATCTCATTACTGGCATTGATGAGGTGTGAGTGTTTGTGAGCGTGTGAAGACGCCTCTGACCTCATCATCACGCTGCCACACCTTCATCGCGGCGTCCGCCTCTGTGGCTTTCGCTCTCTGTCGCCGATCAATTCTCATCGCCGTGACGACCGTGAAATTCAATTAGAGCTGCTTCATCACAAAGGCACTGTGTGTGTGTGTGTGTGTGTGCGCGCTGCTGACCCACAGAGTGACAGAATGAAGTGGGGGATGAAAAATGGAGGAAGAGACGGAGCGTTTCTCCATCAGCGCGACGGCTAACCCTGTTAGCATGCAAGTAGCATGATGCTAGTAGGTTTAATAGACGTATGAATTAAACGCGTGCAGGAGAGGAGATTGTTGTCTGACTGAACGAGCTGCTCCCTGATTGGTCGAGCTCAGAAGGAAGCAGGAAGTTCATCCGACCGCCTTAAAGGGCCTTTGAAGGACGTGCACGTCGTCGGGACGGACGTTGCGCCTTCTGGACTTCAGTGGTTGCTGCTTCAGCTCCAGCTCCACAGCATCTCCGTGACAACCGGAGTCGGGGGGGGGGGGGGGGGGGGGCAGACATTCACCCCCCCCCCCTCCAAACAGAAAGGAAACGGATGAGGACCCGAAGGCCTCCTGAACGCTTTGTGGCCGTCAGAACGTTAGATTTTAGTCTTTTGAATCAAATCTCCTGAATAAAGAGGCAGAAGGAGGACGTTGAAAAGCGAGGAATGAATTACTGAAAGAGAGCGAGAGAGAGAGAGAACAGTTTGAAGGTAAAGTGAGGCCAGAGACGGGGAGAGCGACGCGGACGCATCGTTTAAACGTAATTAATCTGAGGATTAACGGTCTGATTCTGAGGGAGATAGCGACCAGTCGTCCTCGTCTCACCTCCTAACGTCCCCGTCCTCTTTCATCTCCTGCAGGAGTCTTTCTTTCCTTTCTCCGAGCGTCTGACCGTCCTTCCTTCTCTCCAGACTCCCTTGAATATTTTTTTTCAATAAAGCTTTATATGCTCTCGGAATATTGATACGGAGATTCCGGTGATGCTACTGCTAAGCTAAGGTACAACTTATTCCTTTTTCATTTCATTTTCTAACCGCTTAATCCGTTATCGGGTCGCGGGCCAAGCTGGAGCCAATCCCAGCAATCAATGGGCGAGAGGCGGGGGACACCCTGGACAAGCCGCCAGTTCATCGCAGGGCACAACTTATTCCTATAAGATAATTAATCGATGGATCAATTGTTCTCTGTGTGGTTTCAGATGAATTGTGTTTCCTCTCAGACATTTTTCTCGTCTCCCGCCGGATAATTTCCATCCGTCTCTTGTTACTTTGTTCTGCTCGTTGGAATCAAAATAACAAATGTCCAACGTTGGTCGTCTTTATTAGAACCAAAACCTCTGAAGACATTGATCGAAACCTCTAACGTGGTTTCCTCAGAGCGGAATCATTCGGACCCGGCGAGTCTCTCTGTCTGCCGTGGAATGAAATCCAGATGCTAACGTTAGCTAACGGACGAGGCGAGGCGGGACGGGGAATACCGCTCATTTAGCCGTCACCAGTCTGCATGGCGGCC